>NC_134564.1:16615721-16696983 GCF_025594145.1 Primulina tabacum | reverse complement strand
GATTTCGGCCACTTACATTCTAGAACCATCCCACATATCATTTGATAGCAATTCAAATTCAAAATTCAAATGCATGAAGACTTGGTCTTGATATGATCCTTATATCTTGCACCATTCTCCTCACCCCTCATAACCACTTATCTCCCCTCCCTCACCACCGAAATACCTCATCATTCAGATCCATTTTCAGTGTAGAAAAATCGTGAGTCTTAGCTAGAGGGAAGGCAAGAAAATTCGAGAGCAAGAAAGGTAGACAAGAAGCGCTCCATCTCCTCCGTGCCGCGTCGTCGTCGTTTCGTTCTTTTTCTTTTGAAACGAAACCAGGCAAGTCTAGATTTCTTTCAAACCTCAATCAAGTCATATTATCATTTATTTTTCAGTACATGATCATGTTTATTCAAGCAAAAACCGAGATACATGTCAAAACATTTTGGAACAACACATGCAGAATTTTCGTTTTTCCTTGGCAAGCTTCACGTTTTTTCTTGGTTTGTGAGTTTCAGGTGATTGGTTCGACTCCAGGCTACCAAGGCGACTCCTAGAAACGTAATAGGATGCATTAGGACCATGTTGGCCCATTCATTCAGCCCCCATGCTTGCTGGAAATTCAGAATGACAGCAAGTTTCCCATAGGCGCAGATTGGTGTTCGAAATTTCAGTTTTTGTGTCAAGGGGTTGGATCTGATCTTGGCTGCCCTAAGGGCTCTTAGCCATGGTTGGATCACTTCCCTAGCATGTCTAAGACGTGACTAAGTCGCCCTTTTGGTGGCTTGGTCCATGGCTCATCGGTTTTTAAATAATCAACAAGAACAGCCCCTTTCCCCATTCGGCTTCTTCCTTTGTTCAGCATATGGTTTCGGTTTGTGTTTGCTTGGTGTGGATCTTGGTTGGCCTATGGCCCTTAGCCATGGTTCATATCATGCTCCTAGATGTCTAGATCGTGCCATGGTCAATCAAATGGCCACTGGAACGACGCAAGACATCGATCTAAGCAAAACACTACACACGCATGCACGTTGCTCTCGGTTGGACCCTTCGGTTGAGTTTTGGTGTGATGCGGATTGTGGCTGGCCTAGGGCCCTTAGCCATGGTTCAAATCATTCCTTGGGATGTTGGTAAGAGTCTCTGGTCGGTGGTTCATGCCCCTAATGGCCGATAGTCTCGAAACCAACGCAAGTCTTGTAGTTGCGCAGCTGCTGGAAATTACAGCAAGTTGCTGTGTCGTTTAGAAGGCTCGTTTGAGTTCTTGGTTGGCTTTTAGCCCATGGCCTTGGACTGGACAGTGCCTCATTGAGTTGGAAAGGTCATGTTTTCGACCGTTCGTGATTCGGATCATTTTTGAGGTCGTACGAGAATTTACGGTGCGATGTGCCAAATTGACTCTCGAAAGAGCGTTTCGTGTTTTGGCCTCCATTCCACCTAGATTTCGACCCTATCATTTTAGGAGCATTATTTTATGATTTTTCAGCATATTTTAATCATGACTATACATCGGTTCGGTGTCGGTTCAGGTTGGCTCGGAGTCATGATTAAATGCGAAGTCATTAGGCGTCATAGTCGCATCTTTTGAACTAAATTGCGTAGTTGGTCATGTTTAAGCTATTGCATATTTTTCATAGCACAGTTAGGTTGCAGCGAGCCTGGGGACGATCCAATCCAATCTAGTTGGTAAAATTACGGGACATTTTCATTATGCCAGTTAATTATTTTACGTGCATTAAATAGAAAATGATTATTTTTGAGATTTATGCAATATGGCTTGTGGTTCATTCACTATGTGGGAGTGTTATTTTATACGGTCGCCAGTGACCGATCAGTTCAGTATGGTACCACCCGATCGCCAGTGACCGGCCAACTCAGTTCAGTTTCAGCCTCCCCGGTAGCCAGTTACCGATCAGTTCAGCTTAGTGCAGTGGCCACAGGCGTAAAACATAATCTCAACAGAAAATTTTATCAGTTATTTCAGTACAGGCTCCAAGGAGCAAACATTTTTACTGTGATTATCAGTTCATTTATGCACGTATTATAATTGCTCATTACAGATTTATTTTCAGTATGCCTCAGGACAGGATATGTTAACTCATGCATATTTTAAATTCAGATTTTTACTCGTTAGAAGCGATTTATGCATGCTGAGTCTTTAGGCTCACTAGACTTGATTGTTGTAGGTACTGATGAGGCCAGGGCCGAGGGCGGGGACCAGTGAGCCAGCTTGGGTCGGCAGTAGTGGCACCCGAGGACCTCAGTGCAGCAGTTGTTATTTTATTCCGCAAACAATTTTTATCAGTCATTGGATAATTTTTAAATTGTTATTGTTGGCAAAACTTTATTTTCTTCCGCTGCTATTATTTTAAACATTGAACTTGATTCCCCAGTGATTTTATGAATGAGGCCATTTAAGTTCTTTTAAAAAGAAAATTTTTAATTTTCCGCAAATTTCAAGAAAGGAGTTTTAGGCCCCTTTACATTATGTATATATGATGTTGATTATTCATTGTTGACAATTGATATAGATTTGTGTTGAGATTTGAATTGATCGGTATTGAGAAATTACGTTGTTATGCCGTCAAATGGTACCGAGGTCAAGTATTGAATTGGATATGTGTTGATTGAGATTAGAGATTGATAGAATATGTATCAACATTTCCATTTCAGATTTCATAGTGACAGATTCGTCATCGAGATTTCGACATCGACAGACATTGTGCGACGAAAGGTATAATGCATGTTTTGTTTGGGGAAGACACAACTCAAATAAGATTCAATTTGAGTTTCCCAACAAAATCACATACTAGATTAGTTGCTTGTCTTTGGATATGATTATGATTTGTTGATAGATTATATTCAAATCTTTGATATGATTATGAATTTATAGATTTATATTCATGCATTTGAGATAGGAGAGTCATTGGAAGATTTGCCAAACTTCTAGACGTTCGGTGTATCGACGCATAGGAGCAGACATCCTCCGATTGTAGACATTCGATACAGACATGACCGAAGTCTAGGAATAAGACGTACAGTTAACCCGATTGGGAGGGTAGGTGACAGACAGTGACGTCTTATTCACACCGGGATCCCAAGAGTAGAGTCGAGTCGAGTCAAGACATGATTTGATTTGAATTGCATGTTTATATAGATTGCTTTCGTAGACTATGAAGCCCATTATTATGGCTTTGATTCATGATTTATGATTATGTATCAGCATGTATACATGTTTTATACTGGGATTTGTTCTCACCGGAGTTTCCGGCTGTTGTTATGTCTGTATGTGTGCATAACAACAGGTGGGGCAGGATCAGGGTCGCGACAGAGATGAGAGATTGACATAGCGTGGTGATCACGGGCGTAGCAGATGAACTAGTAGTTGTACTTTTGATATGGACTGTATTTAATTACTGGTTTGTAGAATATGAATAAAACGAGGCATGTTTATTATGTTTGTTGTAATGAAATGAATATAGAATTATCTTGTGCTTGAGTTGTAAACATTTGATTTAATGTTAAAAGCAAAATTTTTGACCCGTATTTTTGAACAAGGATCCGATTAATCTCGAAAAGAATTGAGTTAGAGCCCGGGTCCCCACAACAGGTGGTATTAGAGCAGTAGGTTCTGTAGACTGAGATAGAATAGAATGAGCGGGGTAGATCGAGTCTTCTTCCTTGCTTTTGATGTGCTAGCATGATTTAATGCTTTCCCTATTGTATGTTGTATTGTATCTGAGTTGATTTACAGCATATACTTGTAAAGACTGAATCAGAACCGATTCTGGATCAGAGATATATGATCAGAGGAGGGCTGAGACAGATTGTATGGATTGTATCCTAATCTGTTTGATAATCAGATATGCCGCCTAGAAGAATACCACAACCAGATGCAGGTCAAGTGCTAGAACAAGGTAGTACGTCAGGTACTCAGATGGATGTTACTGCGACATTGATGGAGACTTTGTTGAAGGGATTTCAATTATTGCATCCACCTACCTTGAAGGGCACAGAAAATGCAGTGGATTGCGAAAGCTGGTTGGATGATATAGAGATGTTATTTGAATCACTTGCCTATACAGATGAACGTAGGGTGAAGCTGATTGGGCATCAATTGCAAGAAGTGGCCAAGAGTTGGTGGCTAACGGCGAAACGAGCCTTAGAACATCGAGGTATTGATATTACTTGAAAAGTCTTTAAAGATGAATTTTATCAACGTTTCTTTCCAGTGTCATACCGAAAAGACAAAGGGGCAGAGTTCGCCAACTTGAGACAGGGGCAATGGAACATAGAGGAGTATGTTTCCAAATTCTCGTCCTTGCTTCGATTTGCACCTCATGTAGCAGGGAATGACGAGGCAGTCGCCGATCAATTCATAAATGGTTTGAATCCGGATATCTTCACCTTAGTGAACACGGGGCGACCCAACACTTTTTCTGAGGCGCTGAATCGAGCGAAGGGAGTAGAGGCTAGTTTGATTAGGCAGTGAGGAGCTTCCTATAGTGTTCAGGGTCAGAGACCGCCACCGCTCGCCACACAGTTTCCACCACCTCCTCCTCGATTTGATAGTGGAATCAGTAGTAGTGGGAAGAAGGATTTTTTGAAAGCAAAGGGCAAGCAGTTTAAGAAACCAGGGAGCAGTTCGTCGAGCTCCAGTGGATCCCGACAGAGAGGTCAGGGTCAGAGTTCAGAGTATAGTGGTGTTTATTGCAGTTCGTGTGGAGGCAGACATGCCACTGAGTAGTGTCAGGGAGTGATAGGCAGATGTAACATATGCAGGCAACAGGGACACTTTGCCAGAGTTTGTCCCCAGAGAGGTGCACAGCGATCCCAGAGTACAGGGTCATCTGCATCAGTGCCTCAGATTGAGAGACAGACGTCCGTACATTCCTTCCAGTCGCCATCTGCACAGTCCCAGCAGAGATCAGGAGGTAGCCAGACTATAAGTCAACCTCCTAGACAGCAGGCGAGGGTGTTTGCACTGACCGAGGAGCAAGCCCAGGATGCGCCAGATGATGTCAATGCAGGTAACTGTTTTCTTTGCGGTTATCCTGCATATGTATTGATAGATACAGGTGCATCACAAACATTCATATCAGAACGTTTTGCATTGACACATACATTGCCTGTCGAGTCATCGTCTACTGTAGTGTCTATTTCTTCTCCGTTGGGGAGTGGTCTGATATCTGTAACTTCAGTTAGACATTGTATACTACAGTTTGAGGGACATGAGATTTATTTAGACTATGTTGTACTTGGCTTATCGGATTTTGATTGTATTGTCGGGATTGACACGTTGACCAAGTACAGAGCTACCGTAGATTGTTTTCACAAGATTGTCAGATTCAGACCTGAAATGACAGAGGAGTGGAAATTCTACGGTAAGGGTTCCAGATCTCGGATTCCCTTAGTATCTGCTCTGACTATGAGTAGATTGTTGCAACAAGGAGCAGAATGGTTCCTTATTTATTCAGTAGATTTACTGAAATCGAGCCCGGCATTGGCAGATTTGCCAGTAGTACGGGAGTTTGCAGATATATTTCCTGACGAGATTCCAGGGTTACCTCCATCCCGAGAGGTAGATTTTAGCATTGATCTTATTCCAGGTACCGTTCCAATTTCGAGAGCTCCATATAGGATGGCGCCAATAGAATTGAAAGAATTGAAAGCACAATTAGAAGATCTTCTAGCCAAGGGATATATCAGACCTAGTGTGTCTCTTTGGGGCGCACCAGTGCTATTTGTGAGAAAGAAAGACGGTTCTATGAGATTGTGTATAGATTACAGGCAACTGAACAAGGCAACGATAAAGAACAAATATCCTTTGCCTCGTATCGACGACTTATTTGATCAGTTGCAGGGATCATCTATCTATTCCAAGATCGATCTGAGATCTGGATATCACCAGCTGCGAGTACGAGATATTGATATACCAAAGACAGCATTCCGAACAAGGTATGGACATTACGAATTTATTGTCATGCCTTTTGGTTTAACGAATGCTCCAGCGGTGTTTATGGGACTGATGAACCGCGTCTTTCAAAGATATTTAGATGAGTTTGTGATTGTTTTTATTGATGATATTTTGGTGTATTCAAAGAATTTGAATGAGCATGCCAATCATTTGAGAATTGTGTTGCAAACATTGAGAAATGAAAGATTGTATGCTAAACTGTCAAAGTGTGAGTTTTGGCTGAGACATGTTGTCTTCTTGGGTCATATCATATCTGGAGATGGTATTTCTGTGGATCCAAGTAAAGTGGAAGCTGTGATCAATTGGCCGAGACCGACTTCGGTGCCTGAGATACGCAGTTCATGGGTCTAGCAGGGTACTATAGACGATTCATCAAAGATTTCTCCAGCATTGCGAAGCCGATTACCCAGTTGACGCAAAAGAATACACCATTTGTGTGGTCGGAGGATTGCGAGTCTAGCTTCCTAGAGTTGAAGAAGAGGCTGACCAGTGCACCTGTCTTGATGATTCCTTCAGGTACTGGCGATTTCGTTGTAGATTGTGATGCATCTCACAGAGGGCTGGGATGTGTTCTTATGCAGCGGGGTCATGTGATCGCATATGCCTCTAGACAGCTGAAGCCACACGAGATTCGATACCTCATTCATGATCTTGAATTGGCGGCTATCGTATTTGCATTAAAGATTTGGCGTCATTATCTTTATGGTGAGAAATTTGAGATTTACTCTGACCATAAAAGCCTGAAGTATCTGTTTTCTCAGTCAGAGTTGAACATGAGGCAGCGTAGATGGCTTGATCTACTGAAAGATTTTGATTGCGAGATCAAGTACTATCCAGGGAAGTCAAATGCAGCAGCAGATGCCCCTTGAGCCGAAAGGTTTGTGCCCTATCCTTATCAACAATAGGTGTTTCGAATTTAGTTGAAGATTGTTGTTTGTCTGGTTTAGCATTTGACACAGATAGTAGACCATTAAGACTTGCCACGATTCAAGTTGAGCCAGATTTGATTATGAAAATCAAAGAAGCTCAAAGAATAGATCAGAATATACAGCAGTCAATTCAGATGGTCAGATCAGGACATCAGTCTGAATATCAGGTACATGATTTTGTCCTGTATGTGAATAACCGTATTGTAGTGCCAGATGTTTCAGAGTTGAAACATTAAATATTGTCAGCAGCGCACTGTAGTCGGTTCAGCGTTCACCCTGGTGACAGAAAGATGTACAACGACTTGAAGACACAGTTCTGGTGGAAACAGATGAAATCAGATATTGCCAAATATGTGTCTAAGTGCTTAAATTGCCAACAAGTGAAGGCCAAAAGAAAGAAGCCCGGAGGGTTACTTCAGAGTTTGTCTATTCCTGAATGGAAATGGGATCACATTTCCATGGATTTCGTGACGAAGTTACCTCGATCATCCCGGGGTTGTGATGCGATTCGGGTTGTGATAGACAGATTAACCAAATCAGCGTGTTTTATTCCGTACAGAATGACGTACAGACATGATCAGATGGCTGAGATATATGTCCGAGAGGTAGTCAGATTACATGGTGTGCCGAAGTCTATCGTATCAGATCGTGATCCACGATTGACTTCTCACTTTTGGCACAGTCTGCAGCAGGCTTTAGGTACGACATTGAACGTGAGCACTGCTTATCATCCCCAGACAGATGGACAGTCAGAGCGAATTATCCAGACTTTAGAGGATATGCTGAGGGCTGTAGTGCTAGACTTTGGCACTAGTTGGCAAGATTCACTACAGTTGTGTGAATTCTCGTACAACAACAGCTATCAAACGAGCATAGAGATGGCACCATTTGAGGCATTGTATGGCAAGAAGTGCAGATCACCGTTGTACTGGGATGATATATCTGAAGTACAAGAACTTGAGCCTGATATGATTCGGGAAATGACTGAGAAGGTGAAGATCATTCAGAAGCGAATGAAGACGGCACAGGATAGGCAAGCCAAATATGCCAATATCAGACGTAGACCGCTTGTATTTGAAAAAGGAGACAGATTATTCTTGAAGATTTCTCCCTTCAGAGGCATTGTCAGATTTGGCAAGCGTGGGAAATTGTCTCCTAGATACATCGGCCCATACGAGATTCTTGAAAAGATTGACGATCGAGCATATCGACTGGCTCTTCCTCTTTCTCTATCCGGGATACAAGACGTTTTTCATGTATCAATGTTGCGAAGATACATGCCAGATTATTCTCATGTCATTTGGCCTGACGAAGCTGAGTTGGATCAGACGTTGAGTTATGTTGAACAACCGATACAGATTCTTGATCGGAAAGAGAAACAGCTCAGAACGATGACTATTCCACTAGTGAAAGTCCAGTGGAGTCATCATGGCACCGAGGAAGCAACTTGGGAGACAGAAGCAGATATGAGACAGAAATATCCCGAGTTATTCTCGTGATGTGAGTATTTATTCAGCTTTTGATCTTACTGCTGTTTGTACATACTTTGATTAATTGATTTCACGTTCGAGGACGAACTAATATCTAAGAGGGGGAGAAATGTAATGCCCTAGATTGTATGTGGATAAAATGAAAAGATGAAGTGTTGCTTGAAGAAAGAGACAGCACCCGCGCCTAGAGAAGCACCGCACCCGCGGTGGATAGGCAGAAAGTTGGCCATTTTATAGTAGGGTCACAGCACCCGCGGTTGATGGACAGAGAGTTGGAGATTATTTACAGAAATGACACCGACCCGCGGTGCAGAACTGACCGCACCCGCGGTCGACGTTTAAGCAAATGTGGAGGGACCGCCGAAGCTTGAGCGCAGCCGCGATTCATGAACTACCGCACCCGCGGTCATACGTGTTACTTGAAAAATATGACACTTGCCCCTCAACATGTAAGATATATATATGATTTGTCATTCATTTCTTCCTCATTTTCAGCAGATGGAACGAGAGAGAGAGACTTCAAGAATTCCTTCATGCTCTATTTCTTTTAGAAATTGATTGTATAAGATATCTTCATCAGAATTTTAATTAGAGTTCAGATTTGTGATCTTCTCAACCAAGGCTACAAGAAGAGGTAAATATTGTTCAATTCCAACATGATTCAGATTATAGATGTCGTATATTCGCAACCGGATCGAAGAAATAGTACCGTACGCATTTGTTATGAATTTTAGCATATCTTGATTGAGAATATGCAGATTTTGAGAGCATGATGTATATATGATGTTGATTATTCATTGTTGAGAATTGATATAGATTTGTGTTGAGATTTGAATTGATCCGTATTGAGAAATTACGTTGTTATGCTGTCAAATGGTACCGAGGTCAAGTATTGAATTGGATATGTGTTGATTGAGATTAGAGATTGATAGAATATGTATCAACATTTCCATTTCAGATTTGATAGTGACAGATTCGTCATCGAGATTTCGACATCGACAGACATTGTGCGACGAAAGGTATAATGCATGTTTTGTTTGGGGAAGACACAACTCAAAAAAATTCAATTTGAGTTTCCCAACAAAATCACATACTAGATTAGTTGCTTGTCTTTGGATATAATTGTGATTTGTTGATAGATTATATTCAAATCTTTGATATGATTATGCATATATAGATTTATATTCATGCATTTGAGATAGGAGAGTCATTGGAAGATTTGCCAAACTTCTAGACGTTCGGTGTATCGACGCATAGGAGCAGACATCCTCCGATTGTAGACATTCGATACAGACATGACTGAAGTCTAGGAATAAGATGTACAGTTACCCCGATTGGGAGGGTAGGTGACAGAAAGTGACGTCTTATTCACACCGGGATCCCTAGGGTAGAGTCGAGTCAAGACTTGGTTTGATTTGAATTGCATGTTTATATAGATTGGTTTCATAGACTATGAAGCCCATTATTATGGCTTCGATTCATGATTTATGATTATGTATCAGCATGTATACATGTTTTATACTGGGATTTGTTCTCACCGGAGTTTCCGGCTATTGTTATGTTTGTATGTGTGCATAACAACATGTGGGGCAGGATCAGGGTCGCGACAGAGATGAGAGATGGACATAGCGTGGTGATCACGGGCGTAGCAGATGAACTTGTAGTTGTACTTTTGATATGGACTGTATTTAATTACTGGTTTGTAGAATATGAATAAAACGAGGCATGTATATTATGTTTGTTGTAATGAAATGAATATAGAATTATCTTGTGCTTGAGTTGTAAACATTTGATTTAATGTTAAAAGCAAAATTTTTTACCCGTATTTTTGAACAAGGATCCGATTAATCCCGAAAAGAATTGAGTTAGAACCCGGGTCCCCACAAGTATGACCAGGGACCAGTAACGTACCGTATTTTTAAATTAATTGAAATTTGCGGAAAAGTAAAAATTTTCTTAAATAAATAGTATTCCTTCAAATTGCGATAAAGATAAACTGATCGTCTAAAATATTTGCAATAAAAACGATAATAAACAAAGTTTTCAAAAAAAAAACGTTTAAACATCGTAAAGAAATCTCGTGTAAATCAGAATATTTGAATCAACATGCATAAATTTCTTAAAAACGTAGGCGGTCCTCGGGTTTAGCCTCCGCGCAGTCCGATCTTTCTCATTGGACTCCACCCCTCGTCTCCTCATACTCATTCTCACCGACATCGATCAAGTCTAGTGAGTCTAAAGACTCAACATATATAAACAGGAGATAACAAGTAACACATAATAAAACCACATGCCTTTTAATGTAGGACATACATACTAAAATTTGAACGTACTTGCATAAACATAGACGTGCCATCATCGTAAAACTTTTCATAAACATGATTGGATCATACATTCTTGGACATACATAACATCATCATTTTTCGTAGAGATATGTTTAAAAGCAAGTGACCCATAACACAGTGCGCTTAATCAGACTAAACCACATTATTGGGCTGGCAGGGATATCCACTACCACATACATGAGATCCCCGGTCATGATTTTCTGGGTGGATTGGTCCTTGGTCATGCTTTACCGCTTTCCAATCCTGATCTAAACCCGATCCTACTATACCGGGCTGGAGAGGTCAACGGCCACGTTCACCAGCTTCCAAACAAGTTCATATTTGGTCACAAGACATTTAGTATACCGCAAAAACATAAAATATTTTCCTTTGCACTTTGAACATACTCACCTGACATTGAGGGATTCGTTGGATCTCGCTTAGGGGCCACTGCTGCACATACAAACACAATTTCATGCACTTAACTTCCATAACTTAGACGTAACAGTCATGCTCACCACTGAAACGATAGTTTGCTTATGACGTTCTAAATCAATCGGAACTTGACCTCGTTTAATCCTCGTACTAAACCATAACATTGACCCCGAAACAATCTCTATATGAGGTGTGAACATTTCCCAAACATGGAAGACATTGACCTAAAATAGTGGTTTAAAATTCATGGACAAGCGCCTAGGCGCTAGACAATGCTGCGCGGCGGCACTGCCTAGCGCCTAGGTGCTAGGCTCTAGTGATGCGGCGCCTCTAAGGCAGCGCCACGGCGCTTGTGCTGCGCAGGCCGGGCGCTGCGTCGCTAACCATGCGCGCAACCGACCCAATGAACACATTTTTTATAAAATATCTATGCAACGCCCAACCGACTCGAACCGATGCAACGAGACTCATCCTAGGACACTATTGCAATGATTCAAGCTCACACAATGCCCCAAAACAACGACACACATCATACAACGCAACACAACTCGTAAACATGAATTTCTTTGACCCAAAACGCTTCCTACGACTTCGATTGCAACTAAGTGCCTATCGACACGAAACGAAACACAAAATTTCATCCAAACATCATACTTAATATACCTAAATGCAGCAGCGATCACCCAACGGTTCCCAACAAAGCCTGCAACAAATAAACTTCAAGAACACGTCAAGAACACATTTTCATAAAATCGCAGTTTGAACAGTCCCACGAAAACGATCATAACTCACTCATTTCTTGTCCAAAAATTACTAATTTAATGTCAAATCGAAGGTATCAAAGAGTACTAGGTTTTATATGTTGAAAACATTTCCAGAAAAACAATCGAAAATGATAGCAGCATCCAGTTTTTAGATCAAAAAATCGTTTCAAATTCAATCCAACAAATTTTGCTCAAACTCTTGCACATCATACATGAATTTTTACACATAATAAACTTCACAACATATATTATTACAAGATTGATGCAAGAGCGAAAGAGTATACATGCCTTGATCTTTAAAAACTATCAAAACGACGATACTGAAGCGGAGAGAATGCGAGGGTTAATCCGGGATGAGTTGTGGCACGATGTTGATGCTAAAAATCAATTAGGGATTGCTAGAAAATTGGAGAGGGAGGGGGCGGATGATGCTTGCTCTAAAGACCCTAAAATTTTCTTTAAAAAATGAAATGAGAAAGATTGTGCGGAATGAAAACCGATGGTGTGTGTGTGAGTGTGTGTGCGCGTGAGTTTTGATTAAATGGGGGGAAAAGAGTTTAATTAATTAATAAACAAGCTAATTAAAATACTATTAACCCCCTATTAACTATTCTAAAATCTCTTAATTTAAAATAAATTGTAAAACTGTTAAATCTTTAAAAGTTTAAACTATTAAAAAAAATCACTTAATAAATAAATTAGGCTTTAAAATGCTTAAAAAATTAATAAATTATGTAAAATGACAATTTCATGACTTGAAATAAAATACCACATTTTACAAATCGCACAAGTCGTCGTCGGTCTCTTTTCCTCGATCCCACATCGAATAATCGCCTGAAACATGAAGCTCAAGAAAATATTTTAACGTGCATCACATAAACATAAATAATTTAAAATAATGCAAATTCATAAATCATGCACCACTAAAATCATCTTAAACTTAAATAAATAATTTAACAATTAAATAAATGCATGTGTTTTACCTGTACTAATTTTGGGCTCTATAGGACAAATCCACCCTGTAAAGTATGACCGAGGATCTTATGTATGTGGTAGTGGACATCCATGCCAGCCCAGTACTGTGGTTTAATCTGATCAGGCGCACTATGTTATGGGTCACTTGCTTTGAAATATATATCTATGCAAAATGATGACGATGATGCATGCTTAAGTATTTATGCTGTAAGTACGTTAATTAAAATGTTTATGAAATGATGGCACGTCTATGTTATGCAAGTATGTTCAAAGTTATGTTATGTATGCGTTACTTTTAATGCATGTGGATTTTATTACGTATTATTCGTTATTCTCAATTTATACATGCTGAGTCTTTAGACTCACTAGACTTGATCGATGCAGGTGAGGACGAGGTTGAGGAGATGGGAGGCAGAGACCAGTGAGATGGCTCGGACTGGGCGGAGGACTAACCCGAGGATCGTTTAAGTTTCAAGAAATTTTTTATGCATGATGAACTCATACTTTGATTTTAACGAATTGATTTATGATTTTTTAAACAAGTACTTGTTGCAAGTTGTTTACAATTTCAAATATTTATTCAAGCATTTTAATTATTTGGCATTTTGAATGAGAATTTCCGATTTAAGAAAAAAATTATTTTCCGCAAATTTTAAGTATGTTTAAAAGTACGGTACGTTACAGTTGGTATCAGAGCCGTGTTCTTGTAAAGGGTTAAGCCTACTGCCAATTGCGAGAAGCTCACGAAGTCACGCCTCAAGTCTGTAAGTTTTAATGTTTTAAAATTCTTTCATGTAGTAAGCATCAGAGTCATGATTTCAACATTTACTTGTTTGAATTTTATTTATGCGCATCTTATGATATAGATACTATGTTCATGCATGTTGGTTTATGTGTTGGATAAATTTTGGAACAATATGCCTCCAAGACGTATGATTGCTCGAGGAGCAGGTGAAGAGAACAGAGAGGCTCGGGTTGAGAAGAGGGCCACTCCTCCTTGCCCACCGCCAGATATACAGGCACAGATGCTTGCAGGTATGACTCAGTTCTTCACACAGTTTGCGGAGAATAATACTGGAGTTGATACACAGGCGAGGCCCAGGCCAGAGTCAGTTTATGAGAGGTTCAGGAGGATGGACCCAAAATAGTTCTCAGGGACTACTGACCCGATGATAGCTGAGGGATGGATTAGTTCAATCGAGGTGATTTTTGCTTTCATGGAGCTGCAAGATGCAGAAAATGTTAGATGTGCCACTTTTCTATTGACAGGAGACGGGAGATTGTGGTAGGAGAGCGCGTATGTGGCGGTGAAGTTGCACAATCTATCTTGGGATGGTTTTAAGGAGGTTTTTTACTCCAAGTACTTCACTTAGGAAGTACGCTCCTGATAAAGATAAAAAATTGTATATTAATGAAATGTTTTATAATTTAAATTTATAGTTTTTGTTTTATTAAATATTTAAATATTATATGTTTTATAATAAATTGTATAAAATATAAGTTGTTATGTAATTATAAGTTTTTACTATTTTTTACAGGTTGGATAAAACAAGAATAACTTTGGCGTTGCAAATGGGATTAAGATGATTCTTGGACCTGTAGAAAGTTATCTAAAATATTGGTGGCAAGCATGAGATAAAAATCTTCTCTCAAGTGGAATCAAATTAAGCAACAAATAAAGTTACCAAAGAAGTGGCAGTTTTACCATGCTCTAGCATTTTGACCATATCTCTCAAATTACTTGGTCAAATGGTTAAAAAAAATACCACAATTCAAACAACTCAGATATCTACATGTTTTGTTTTATGCGGAGAAAAAAATTCGGGTGAGAAGATTTTCAAAAGTGATGTGTATTAAAATATTAATTTCTTTGAACACCAATGAAGACTTATGTGTAAAAATTAATATTTTATTTGTGGTTGTCTCCCCAAATTTGGTTAAAAATAGGGGTGCATTGTAATGTATTGAGATATCCATCATTTTAGGAACAAACCTTTGAGTTCATAATATTTCTCTCTTTGTTTTTCCTTTTTTTCTTCATTTAAATATAATTAGCATGTTAAATTCATATTCAAAGTTTTATACTTTGAATAATGAGTAGCTAACTTCCCAAATTTGAGATGAAAAGGTGAAATTTTTGGCATGATAATAAGGTTATTAAAAGGTAAGAATCAATGTTTTATATTATTTAATCATTATTTATTGTTTATGTTATTTTTATTTCTTTAAGTATTATTATGCCCTACTTATTAGTAGGAGTTTTGATTTATTGTTGCTATATGTTACACTAAATTCTTGGAACCATTTAAATGTTAGTTTGCTATTACCAACCATTTAAAGTGGATGTCTTGATTTATTAAATATGATTATATCATAATATTAATTTCTTGTAACCATTTAAATGTTAGTTTGGTATTACCAACCATTTAAAGTGGATGCCTTAATTTATTATATATGAATATATCATAATATTAATTTCTTGGTACCATTTAAATGTTTGTTTGATTTTACCAACCATTTAAAGTGGGAGCCTTGATTTAGTGTTTACAAATATATATATAGCACAATAAATACTTGACAACATTTACAAGTTTTGGTCTATATTATATACTATAAGATAATAATATATAACATAATATAAATATGATTATTTAATATATATTGGAACCATTTTATTAAGTGGATTTCAATAATGTTCATTAATGTTAACTTTATTAAAATACAAAGAGTGGATCCTTTAATCTCAACTACTTAAATTAAAATTTGAACAATTAAAAATTACCAATTAAAGATTCAAACCACTAAAAGAAAAAAAACAAAAACAAAAACAAAAACAAAAAGACATTGTAGTGGACTTGTAATTACCTTAGCTTCCCTGTGGATACGATATTCGGACTCACCGAATTATAATACTTGTGGACAACCTGCTCTTGGGAGTGCAACAATCAAAGTCGCAACAAGTTTTTGGGGCCGTTGCCGGGGAAGTATAATTTAATTTCAAGTTTATTTAATTTTGTTTATAGTTTATTTTTCTTTATTTGAATTTTTATTGCTTTTGTGTGTTTTTATTCTTTTTCATTTGCATTTGCATGAGCATTTAGTCACGTACACTTAGTGGTCGACTCATTCAAAATAACCCTTTATTTTTACAAAACATGGCGGAAGAACCCATCCAAAAAAATGAAGATGAAATTCAATCTCAACATGATCATGATAGACGAAGAACACTTAGAGATCACATGAATCATACACGTACTAGTGCACCTTCATGTCTAGTTTTTCCCCCTGATGCATCTCATTTAAATTTTAAGCCTGGTATTATCCAACTTTTACCCAATTTTCATAGCTTATATTCTGAAAATCCATACATGCATTTACGAGAGTTTGAAAAAGTGTGCAACATATATAATGATCTAAATTGTAGCATGAACACCATTCGACTTAAGATTTTTCCTTTTTCTTTAAAAGATAAAGCTAAAACTTGGCTACAAAATCTTAGATCGGGATCCATTCGAACTTGGGATGAATTGCAACAACAATATTTGAAAAAGTTTTTTCCATCTCATAGAACAAATTCTTTCAAAAGACAAATCATCACTTTCGCTCAAAAACAAGGAGAAACTTTTTATCAGTGTTGGGATAGATACAAAGAATTGCTTAATCTTTGTCCACATCATGGTTTTGAAATTTGGAGAGTTGTTTCTCAATTTTATGAAGGCTTAACACCTAAAGATAGGCAAATGGATGAATTTATGTGTAATGGAACATTTGAAGATAAAGATCCAAACGAGGCAATTGAGTAGATCGATTCATTAGCTGAAAATGCTCAAAATTGAGAAACTATAGGTACAATCGAACCATCAAACAAGATTCAATCTCCTACATCTGGTGGAGGCATGTACACACCCTCAAAGATGAACATGATCTCCAAGCTAGATATACCTCTTTGGCAAAAAAAGTTGAGGCATTTGAATTGAAAAAGAATGGTCAATTAAAATCTGTTCAAGAAATTGCGTGTCACATCTGTGATACAAGTGATCATTCTACAAAAGATTGTCTCACTTTGCCCTCATTTAAAGAATGTCTCCATGAACTAGCCAATGTTTTGAACAATTTCAAAAGGCCAAATTTTGAACCATTTTCTCAAAATTACAATCCATGTTGGCGAAATCATCTAAATTTTAGTTGGAGGAATGATAATGCTGCACAATTTTCACAACCACATTTCCAAAATCAACAAAATTTTCAAAATTATGCACACTATGTTCCTCCACCTAAAAGGAACTTGGAAGATATATTGAATTCTTTCATTGCAAAGCAAGAGTCTATCAATACTCTAACTGCTCAAACCATGACAGATTTGAAATATACTCTTGCTAAATTTGCATCTGCACTTAATGTTCATGAAAAAGGTAAATTTCCTTCACAACCACAGCCTAATCCCAAGGATCATCATTCACAAACTGGAACTTCTGGAACTCAACCGATGGATCAGGTAAAATCTGTTATTACCCTTCGAAGTGGTAAGGTTGTGGAAAAGTCCATTCTTGAACCTTGTGAAGATGAAGATAAATCAACTCCAAAGGGTAAGGAAGTGGAACCCATAACTTGCGAATAGGAGGTTCAACAGACAGTGTCACCACCATTCCCTCATGCATTGAAAAATACAAAAAAATCAAATTTGAATTCTGATATATATATATATATGATATTTTTAAACAAGTAAAAGTTAATATTCCTTTAATAGATGCAATAAAACAGGTACCATCATATGCCAAATTTTTGAAAGACTTGTGCACTGTGAAAGAAAATTGAATGTGAAAAAGAAAGCATTTTTAGCCGAACAAGTAAGTGCAATCATTCAAAATAATAATACTTTGAAATACAAAGACCCTGGTTGTCCTCCTATTTCATGTATTATTGGAGAACGAAAGATTAAGAAAGCCTTGCTTGATCTTGGAGCTAGTGTGAATTTACTTCTATATTCAGTTTATCAAGAACTCAATCTAGGCGAGTTAAAATATACTTCGGTAACACTTTTACTTGCCGATAGATCTGTTAAAGTGCCAAGAGGTATGGTAGAAGACTTGTTGGTCCAAGTTGATAACTTTGTGTATCCTGTCGATTTCATAGTTTTAGATACACAACCTATCGAAGCTTGTAATGCAATTCCTATAATTCTGGGTCGTCCATTTTTAGCAACTTCTAATGCTCTTATAAATTGCAGGAATAGAATAATGAAGTTGTCATTTGGTAACATGACCTTGGAGCTTAATGTTTTTAATCTTTGTATGCAACCACATGTCAAAGGAGATGAAAGTGAAGATGAAAATCTTATTGAAACTCTTGTGGAAGAAAACATTCAAGAAGGGAGTACTCGTGATCAATTAGATATTTGTTCAATTGAAACTGTTAAAGAAAATATTGAAATTGATCTTGATGATTTTATCAGGTATCACTCGTTACCAGGATCAAAGAAAGAATTTGAGGCAAAATATGAGAACAAAGACGAACCACCCATATTGTAGTTAAAACCCTTGCCAGAAGAATTGAAGTATGCATTTCTTGGAGAAGATGAAACATATCCGGTGGTAATTTCTTCCAAACTAGCAAGTGATCAAGAAGGTAAATTAGTTGATATGCTTAAAAGACATAAAAATGCAATTGGTTGGACACTAAAAGATCTCAAGGGCATTAATCCACTAATTTGCACTCACAAAATTCACTTAGAAGAAAATGCAAAAATATCTCAACAACCACAAAAGGAGATTAAATCCACACATGAAAGATGTTGTGAAAACTGAAGTTCTCAAACTACTTGATGTTGGGATTATCTACCCTATTTCTGAAAGTAAGTGGGTAAGCCCAACACAAGTAGTTCCAAAAAAATCTTGCATCACAGTGATAAAAAATAAAAAAGGTGAATTGTTAACAAGTCGAGTCCCATCTAGTTGGCGGATGTGTATTGATCATAGAAAATTAAATGAAGCCACTAGAAAAGATCATTTTCCATTACCATTTTTGGATCAAATTTTAGAAAGAGTAGCAGGTCATCCATACTACTATTTTCTTGATGGATATTCAGGTTATTATCAAATTTCCATTGCACTCGAAGATCAAGATAAAACTACATTCACATGTCCTTTTGGAACATTTGCATTTAGAAGGATGCCATTTGGATTATGCAATGCCCCAGCAACATTTCAAAGATGTATGCTAAGCATTTTTAGCGACATGCTTGAAAACTGTTTGGAGATTTTCATGGATGATTTAACTGTTTTTGGGAATACATTTGATAATTGTCTTGAAAATTTGGAAAAAGTTTTAAAAAGATGCGAGGAAAAAGATCTTATTTTAAATTGGGAAAAATGTCATTACATGATTACTTCTAGGATTGTTTTGGGACATGTCGTGTCATCTAATGGAATTAAAGTTGATAAAGCCAAAGTTGATGTCATTGCCAATTTACCCCCTCCAAAAACCATTAAAGAAATTCGCTCATTTTTGGGACATGCTAGATTTTATAGGATGTTTATAAAGGACTTTAGTTCAATCTCTAAACCCATCCTAAACCCATTTGTAACCTCTTAACAAAAGACACTGCATTTGAGTGGACTCAAGAATGTCAAAATGCTTTTGATAAAATCGTTCGACATTTAACATCAGCTCCTATCATGCAACCTCCTGATTGGTCTTTACCATTTGAAATCATGTGCGACGCGAGTGATTATGCAGTCGGTGCAGAACTGGGTCAAAGAAAAAAGATAAGCCTTACGTGATATATTATGCAAGTAGAACTTTAAACAATGCTCTAATGAATTACTCCACAACTGAAAAAGAACTACTTGATGTAATATTTGCATTAGATAAATTTCATTCTTATTTGATTGGATCAACGACCATTGTGTTTACTGATCATTCTGTTATTAGATATTTGTTGACCAAACAGGATGCAAAGCCACGACTGATACGATGCATTTTGTTGCTCCAAGAATTTGACATTTTGATCAAAGATAAAAAAGGAACCGAGAATGTCGTAGCCGATCATTTATCGAGACTAGTAACAGGATCATCTTGTGAAATGATACCAATTAACGATAATTTTCCTGATGAACATCTATTTTCAGTTACTACTACACCTTGGTTTGCTAACATAGTAAATTTTCTTGTGACAGGAAAAATGCCACTGCAATGGAGTTCCCAAGATAAAAGAAAATTTTTTGAATGAGGTAAAAAAATTTTATTGGGATGATCCGTATCTGTTCAAGTATTGTCCAGATCAAATTTTTTGATGTTGCATACCCGACAATGAGGTAAGTAGTGTTTAAATTTTGTCATTCAGAAGCATACGGAGGACATTTTTCTTCAAAGAAAACGGCAGCAAAAATCTTGCAGTGTGGATTTTATTGGCCCACTTTGTTTAAAGACACCCACGAAATCTGCAAGATCTGTGAAAATTGTCAAAAATTGGGTGCGATTTCAAAAAAAAACATGATGCCTTTGAATCATATCATTGAAATTGAAATCTTTGACTGTTGGAGAATTGATTTTATGGGACCTTTTCCACCATCGTTTGGATACTTGTATATTTTAGTTGCAGTTGATTATGTTTTCAAATGGATAGAGGCAATTACATGTCGAACAAATGATCATAAAATCGTCATCAAATTTTTGAAAGAAAATATTTTTAGTAGATTTGGAATTCCTCGAGCCATGATAAGTGATGGGGGAACTCACTTTGTTAATAAACCATTTGCTTCATTAATGAAAAATTATGGTATTACTCACAAAGTAACTACTCCTTATCATCCTCAAACAAATGGACAAGTTGAATTAGCTAATAGGGAGATAAAGAAATTTTTGGAAAAAAAAAACTGTTAACTCAAATAGAAAAGAATGGTCTCTGCGACTTAATGATGCACTTTGGGCATATCCAACAACTTTTAAAACATCATTGAATATGTCTCCCTATAGGTTGGTTTACGGAAAACATTTCTATTTTCCTGTGGAATTGGAACATAAAGCTTATTGGGCGATCAAAACTTTTAATTTAAGCATAGATGATTGCAACAAATTGCGCAAATTGCAACTTAATGAACTTGATGAACTCATAAATGATGCGTATGAGAATTCAAGGATTTATAAAGCAAAAATCAAATCATTTCTTGATAAAACAATTCTTAGAAAATCTTTTGAAATTGATAAAAAAGTTTTGCTTTATAATTCTCGACTTCACATATTCCCAGGAAAATTACGATCAAATGGACATGCCCATATGTTGTAAAGCATGTGTATCCTTATGGAGCTGTGGATATTGAAAATCCTAAAAATGGTAATGTTTTTAAAGTAAATGGACAAAGACTTAAACCATTTTTAGAAAATGAAATCTTTCAAGAAGAGTTTATTTCCCTTTCTTATCCTTAAATTTTTATGTTGCATTTAATTTTGTTTGTGTAAGAATTATGAATATTATTACTATTATTATGGCTATTATTTTTATTATTATTATTAACTATTTTGAAGTGCAAAAACATTGAAAAAAACATGAGTGGAAAACATTGAAAAAACATCAGTGCAAAACATTGACAAAACATGAGTGCAAAACATTGAAAATCAAATGTACCAAACTTTTGACTAAAATATATTAAAGTATGCATCAAATTGTGGAAATTGTTTTCAAATTTTTTCCTATAAATAGATGTATTGAGTTTGAGGGAAATCACACCAAAACCTCTCCATTTAGAGCAAGCTTGAAGTTTGAAACCATCAACCTTTCTTGAAGTGAAATTTAGGAGCAAGAATTCTGCTATATTTCTGGAAATTCATCCCATCAATCCCGACCTCAGAATCCGATCTCCACCATTCATAATACACTTTCAAATGTTCTAAACATCATATCCAAATTTCAGCCTCATCCAATGGTTCAATTTCTGGGAAACGTAACTGCAAGAATACTGCTCGGAATTCAAGCGAATTTAGCAATCTTACGGATTTTCGGACGTTAACTTCCAGCTTGTTTCTTCCATAATTTAGGAGCATCTTTCAGTAACTGGGCTTATGTTTTAAAGTATTTAAGTAGGTTTTCAAAAATTCGATCGACATGATATATTTCTTCGATTTGATATATGAATATTTCGTTTCGATAAATTGTTAAGCATGTTTAAATCAATTTCAAGTGCATGTTCCTTTCGTTTCAAAATTATGTTGTCTTCGTTTCATGTTATATTCTAATATATGTTCTTAAACACCAATTTGGTGTATTCTAAGAATTATGTTTAAAAGCACTGTTATGATTCAAGTTATAAATAGTAAAAAAGGAAAACTTTCCTAAAACACGATAAGATATGACAAGTTTATGGCCCTGATGCGGTGGGTAATAATAACCGATATATGGCCTCACCCCTTAGAGAAATTGCATATATGGGACTGATCAGTAACACCATGGATAATAAGATGAAATAACAGTGTAATACGAATAATATATATGTCTATATGCATATGATAAGTTATGTTTGCTCATTGTTAATATCATGTCTTTACTTTTGTTATGAATTATTATTGTGAAATGAAATTAATTTAATATTTACAAAAATATATATAAGTTATGTCATGTCTATCATTTTGTCTAATTATTGTCCAGACGTTTGTTGAGACACGGCTAATTTCGAATTGTTAAGATCTATATATGGATATCCTTGTGTTATTATGATCGATCGGCCCCCACTTGCTGAGTATTTCACAAAATACTCACCCTTACACCTCTCACTCCTAGATAAGAATGAAAAACAAGTTGAAGAAGAAGAGCAAATGCATTTCTGGGGATGATAACAAGGTTTCAGTTGATCAAGACATACTTTGGAATTTAGCTATCTTTTAATTTTACGTTGTTCGCTTCCGCACTCGTTTATTAAGTTGATTACGTTGTAAAGACAATGTATGTTTTATGAAGAAGACTGGTTTGCTTGTACACTGTACTACGAGGCTTGTTGAATTACGATTGAATAATTGTAAAACAATGCCGGATGTCAACTCACCCCGGTATCGGGACGTGACATTTAAGTGGTATCAGAGCCCTCCAGGTTCATAATCCGGCTGGGAAATATAGGAAATTTCACAAAGTCAGTTTTTGGCAAGACCCTAGCGACTTCCTACCAATGAACAATATTCACTATTCTTATCGTGACATCTGAAAATCGCAAAATTCTATTGTTGAAGCATTCAAAATCACGTTTTGCCGTTTTTGGTAATAATCGTGAATATCATAACTCCTTGTTCTAAGCCTTTCCATTTGTTTTATTTCAGGAAATGGCTCCCCGTACTCGTGCTGAAATACCCAAACGTATGCGTGAACTCGCCCTTAGCGACCACGAAATTGCGATGGCACATCTTAGAGCGCAACTTTATGAGGAACAAAAAAAATATCACGATCAATTGTTAGCCAAAGACTTGGTATATGAAAACTTGAAGAAGGAAAAACAAGAACTAGAAGATATCAAAGACCATCTTCAGGCTGAAGTGCAAAGGTTTGCTTATTATCTTAACTCAGAAGAAAAACAACACGAAATGCCCAAGAACAAACTAGAGGCTTCCCAAACAATAGCCCTTGAAATGGATGGATTACGCCAACGAATGTTAGAGGAATCCCAAGCACTACAGTCTCAGATTTAACAAATGTTGCTAATGGAAAAACAACGCCGTCAGCAAGATGAGGCAACCATTCAAGAACTGCAGAATTCGATGCAGAATTCGACTATGCAAAATGAACAATTACAGAATCATGTTCATCATCTTGAGGATGCCATCATTATGGCATTGGAGCCGGAAGTAGAACCGGTAGAAGAACAGATGGAAGACGAAATACTAGGAGATGAAGAGATTTTAGATGATTGAGTATTTAGTGTCGTGATTATTTGTAATAAGGATTTATAATCCATTTCCTTTCTTTTGTACTTCTTATCTTTGCACTATTGAAAACTTTGATTTGTATTGCTTTTCCTTTTCATTGGAATCAATAAAAAGTTTATTTGATCTATTCCTTGATTGATTTCAAATTTGAGATAATCTTCAATATTTTTGTACATAATTATTCAAACCTCTTAGAAATTCTCATGCGTGTAGGAAATGGCAGAGAGACCCCATCGTAGCAACCGCAACCCGCGATATTCCAATCGCAACAATGATTGCAACAACAATAACAACGAAGATACACCACCACCAGCAAGAGTTGGCCTTAGCAGAGAAGATTTAATGGCCATAGCAACCATTGTGGCAACAACCCTCCTAGGAATGAGCCATTTAAATACCAACACTAATCAGCCACCACCACCTCCACCATTGAATGGAAACAAACACCATTATGAATCTCTTCGGAGGAATCGAGTCCCAACGTTTGACTGCAACCCTGACCCAGAAGTTGGTCAAGGCTGGCTCAAGAATATTGAGACACAGCTCCAATTGCTCGAAGTGCCAAATGAACTAAAAGTGGCTGTGGTGACACCATTCCTAGAAGAAAAGGCGGCCAAATGGTGGGAGACAATCTCAGCAAATATGACAGAAGTCGGACCAATCACATGGCAAAGATTTCGAGAAGCATTCTTGAAACAATTGCAAGGCCCGAGATTTTGATTACCGTAATATGAAACTATTGGGTGATAATTGATGTGATTATAGAAGGGAAGGATCAGACCGGAAAAGACGGAGTAAAACACGACAAATGTGCGAGGACAGTATACCTCGCGCATATGCGCGACACAGATGCGCGCATATGCGCGAGATGGGCAGAGCACCTCGCACATATGCGCGAAGAGTGGGCACGCATATGTGCGAGTTGTGTGGAAAGGATTGTGCGTGACCAGAAGGTCTCGCGCATATGCGCGGCATGTGTGCGCGCATATGCGCGAGCCATCCAATAGCTAATTTTCCGGATAGAACTTCCGGCGCATATGCGCGGGGCTTTGGCGCGCATATGCGCGCGGCATGCAGCATGGAAATGAGCCACTTGTTCACGGTATGCGTTGGGATATATATATATATATATATATATATATATATGATTCATTTCCTTCGTTCCTTCAGCTGAAAACCGAGGAAATCTCAAGGAAAAGCTTCAAGTTTCCTCAAGGCTTAGAAATTCGATTTGATACGATCCGACTATCAGAATTTAAATCTGGACATGGTACTGTACTCCTCTCGTCGACAGCTACAACTGGATGTAAGTTTTATCAAATTCTGATATCTTTTGAAATTGTGATATTGGGGGAATTATGATTTGACTGATATATTGTGTTCTGGGTATACTGATCAGTATATAATTGAACTCAGATCGAAGAACGGACTGTTTATATAACTGTTATGATTTTCTGAAGCGATATGATTGAGATTGTGCAGATTTGATATTTTGACATGTTATTATTGGAGATTATGATTCATATTGATATCGATTATGAGTTGTGGTATTATATCTGTGATATTGAGATTGACGGGGTTATCAAGACTGTATTGTTATGCCGTCGAAACATCAGCAGATTGATTTTGATCAGATTCAGGATTGATTGAGATTGTATCATGATATCGTTGATATGGATCAGATTATGTTTGATTCGAGTATTGATCAGAACCGGTCTTGAATTGAGTTATACATTGATACAGTGTATTCGATATTGTTATTGCCAGATTGATTTGACAGGCAGTGAGTTCGAGACTTCTACAGAGTCAGATCGACAGAACGAAACGAAAGTTATAAATTGATGTTGATACGGGGTTGCACAACTCGAGTCCGATTCGGCTTGAGTTTCCCAAAATCACATACTTTATCTTATTGCATTGATGTTTACAATTGATGTGATTGATATCTTTGGTCTATTGATTTATGTATTGAGTCATAGGCTGATGCGCCTAGTCGTAGATGATTGATCTCGTGACAGAGGCACCAGATAGTGATGGAATCGTCACTGGGCCATTGCACATTGTCACAGAGGTTTGGCAGGATATACCGAGGCTGATGTGCCTAGATGGTTGGCCGATATGCCTAGTCTGTGGCTGATTCGCCAAGACACGGGATGTTTGGTTATATCGAAGTGGATAGAATTGGAGTTTCTTCTATTACTGATGTTCGATATGGAAAGAGCCAAAGTCCGTGAATAAGAACGTACCATCACCCCGATCGGGAGTGTAGGTGGGTGTATGTTCTTATTACGATCGGGATCCCTAGATTAGGATGAGTCGAGTCAGAGTCTAGGAATCACGGAGTGTGATTCGGAGTTTGTATTGATTCACGTTTCTTATTTTGATACATGTTATGAATATCTGTTTCATGCTGTTATATCTGTTTATATGAAATGCATGTATACATGATTTATACTGGGAATGTAATTCTCACCGGAGTTATCCGGCTGTTGTCTTGTTTGTATGTGTGCATGACAACAGGTGGGACAGGATCAGGAAGAGGATGAGAGATTATAGTTAGCATGGAGATCCGGGCCCAGAAGCAGAATAGGATTCAGCACTGGATGTATAGTCATTGAACCTAGTTGAGATAGATACATGTAGTACAATTTGATATATATGATGTTCATGACTCGATGATTATCGAAATGAACGGAGTGATTCCTTATATATATTAGTTGATTTACTAAGATGAAGTGTATCATTGACTGATTTTCCAGTGACAGGAGAGTTTCTAAAGTCATCTCAGATGAACTTCCGGGTTTGCCTTTAATCTGGAATATTGATTTCAGTCTTGACTTGATATCAGGTACTGTTATTACTTTTAGAAATTCGTACCGATTGGTATTGATTGAATTGAAAGATTTGAAAGATCGAATAGCAGATTCATTAACCGAGAGTTGCATCTGATTGAATGTTTCTCGTTAGGGATGTATCAGTTATAGTGGTGAGTTGATAAACTCTGTGTTCAGAATATTTGATAATTATCTGATTTATTTATCTATGGTATTCTGGTCTATTCGAAGATTATGACTGCTTTTGTTGAATATCTGAGTATTGTATTGAATATTCTGGGAACTGAAAAGTTGTATACAACAACTGTTGAAATGTGCATATTGACTAAGACAGATTGTGTTCAGGGTTTGTTATATCTGAAGATGATATATCTATTGATTCTAGCACAGTTGAGACCGCGATCAGTTGGCCGAGACTGATATCAGTGTCAGAAACTTGTAGTTGCATGAGTTAGGAGGCTACTGTATCTGATTGTTATTCTGAATTGCTTGAGAATGATTATTTTCTGCAGCAGTATTTGATACAGATTGTATACAGTTGAGACTCGATACCGTTCAAGCAAAACCAGAACTGATTTTGGAAGTTAAAACAGTTCAGAAAGTTGATCAGAATGGGCAGGACTTGATTATCGATAGTCAGAACAGGGTATCCATCAGAATAGCAGGTAAATGATACTGCGTTGTATGTGAATAACCGATGGGTTGTGCCAGATATTTCGGATTTGAAATAGTTAATGTTGTCAGAAATACGCAAGAGTTTATTTAATATTCGTCCTGATAGCAGAAAGATATATGATAATTTGAAAAGACAGCTTTGATAGAAACAGATGAGATTAGATGTGGCAGAGTTTGCACTGAAGTATCTGAATTGCCGATAGATAAAGACAGAAAGAATGAACCTAGGAGATTGGTTATATAGCTTATCGATTTCTGAATGGGAAGGGGATTACATTTCCAGGGATATCGTGACAAAGCTACTACAATACTTCCGGGATTGAGTATTGATTGAGTTAGGAATGACAGGCTGACCCAGTCTGCGAGTGCTAGCTCGTACATGAAGATGTACCAATATGATTATATTACTAAGATTTCTGTCAGAAAAGTGATCAGATTACACAAAGTGTCGAGAATTGATTATATCAGACCATGATTTTGGTTGACATTGCACGGTTGGCGAGAAGTACAGCAAGAGTAGGTACGAGATTATATATGATTATTGCATGACGGACAGTCAGAGTGGGTTATCCGGATTTTGTAGTATATGCTTAGAGTTATAATGCTTGATTTTAGCACTAGTTGGCAGGATTTATGTCATGTCATGAGTTTTCCTACAACAACAGCTATCAGACGAATATCGAGATGGCACCATTTGAAACGTTGTACGGTAAGAAGTGCAGGTTCCCTCTTTAGTGGGATGATATCTCTGAGGTTCCTGAGATTGGACCTGATATGATCAGAGATACAACTGAGGAAGTGAAGCTGATTTAAAAGAAAATGAAGACAGCTCAGAATAGATAGACTAAGCAAACCAATGTCGGATGATGACCGTTGGTATTTGAGACAGAAGATTACATATTGAAATTGACTGGGATTAAACAGATTTGATAACAGCTGTTGCTGTTGATTTGCTATGAGCTGTTGACTGGTATATACGGATGTTGTATAGCCAATATTTTGAGATTGATTTTGTTCAGAGTTATTTCGAGTTATATTATGATATTATATTCTTGAAGTATTACTCCAGAATGGAATCAGAATCAATAGAATAAAGATAGTTCGGAACGAAAACTATTCCGTTGTTGAAAGTTCAAAGGAATGGTTAGGACTTCTAGGAAGCTCTTTAGAAGACAGAATCTGGAATGAAATAAAGACTCTAGAATTGTTTCAGTGGGGTAAGTTTTCTTTTAGCTTCTGTATATATATATCTCCTTCTTTTATCAGATTTGGTATCTGATATGATTACCTGTGATATACAAGTTGATTGCCTGTGATTTCGGGGACGAAATCGTATCTTAGGGGGGGAGAAATGTAATGCCCGAGATTTTATCTTAATAATTTTGAGTTATAATGTATTATGATTAAGGGAATGGAAGAACAGATATGGAGAAGCGACGTTGCAATTTGAATTTAGTTGCAAAGTATAGTGTTGGAGTAGAAAGACCAGTGCACCCGCGGTAAAAGAACAAGCGCACCCGCGGTGGTTCTCTTGAAATTTTGGAGTTGGTACAGTAGAGTCACCGCACCCGCGGTCAAAAATGCACCGCACCCGCGATCGTGCCTTCTGAAATTTTGGAAGTAGTACAGCACGCTCAGCGCACCCGCGGTCCAAGGGCTAGCGCACCCGCGGTGTGACGTGCAGCATGAACATGAAGCCACGTTTCTTGAGCCATGCATGATATATATTACCAATTTCGTTCCTTCATTCAGATTCAGCAGAAAGGAAGAACGGAAGCTCCAAGTTCTTAGGCAATTGATTTGTGATTACGAGAAATCCGTCTGTCTGATTTGTAATCTGACTTCAGTACTGAGTTCCTAGCGACGATAGCTACAACAGGACGTAAGTTTTATTGAATTCTGGTATTATTTGAAATTATGATATTGGGGGAATTGTGATTTGACTGATATATTGTGTTCTGGGTATACTAATTAGTATATAACTGAAGATAGATCGAAGAACGGGCTGTGTATGTAATTGTTATGATATTTTGAAGTAATATGATCGAGATTGTACAGATTTGATATCATGACCTATTCTTATTGAAGATTATGATTCCTATTGATATCGATTATGAATTATAGGATTATTTCTGTGATGTTGAGATTGACGGGGCGATCAGGACTGTATTATTATGCCATTGAAACATCAGTAGATTGATTGTGATCAGATTCAATATTGATTGAGATTGTATCATGATATCGTTGATATGGATCAGATTATGTTTGATATGATTATTGATCGGAACAGGTTTTGAATTGAGTTATACATTGATACAGTATATTCGATATGATTCTTTCAGATTTGATATGGACAGATTTGACTTCGAGACTTCGACTTCGTCAGATCAAGAAGACAAAGGTATAAGTCAATGTGGTATTGGGAGATCGACTCAATTAGGATATACTTGAGTTTCTCTAAATCACATACTTATTGTTATTATATGCTTTGATTTGATTTGATATGCTTGTTCTATTGACTTATAGAAAGCACGTATTAGATGAGTATTAGACGAGTGATCTTGTGACAGAAGTGCCTGATAGTGGTGGGATCGCCACGGGCACATTGCACGATGTCACAGGATAGTGAATTGGCGATAGTGCCAAAGTCTGTGACGGATAGGTCAAGACACTGGATGTTTGGTTATATCGACGTGGATAGAATTGGAGTTTCTTCTATTACTGTTGGTCGATATAGGAATACCAACATCTGGAAACCGGGATCCCTAAGTCTAGTATGAGCCGTGGAGTCACGAGTATGATTTACGATTTCATATTGATTATGTTTCGGATTTGATACATGTTACTGATATTTGTTACATGCTTTTACATTGTTTATATGATTGCATGTTTCATTGATTTATACTGGGATTTTATTCTCACCGGAGTTATCCGGCTGTTGTCGTGTTTGTATGTGTGCATGACAACAGGTGGGACAGGTTCAGGGTCGAGGAGATGAAGATAGATCGTGATTAGAGTGGAGACTACGGACTTGGATTAGAGATAGGGTTTGGACACTTGACATTTAGTTGTTAAACCTTAGTTTAATGATTGTATATATATTACAAGACTTGTACTTTAATACTGATATGCATATTAGATTGAATCCCATTACATTCCGCATTAAAAAAAAAAGAAAAAGAAATTTAGACCCTGTTTATTATAATTGATTAAATTGTCCTAATGATGATTCAGAGTATATTTAGCGTCCGGGTCCCCACACGAGGGGTGAGGACAAATGAGCTGGCTCGGACTGCACGGAGTCTAAACCCGAGGACCGCCTACGTTTTTAAGAAATTTATGCATGTTGATTCAAATACCCTGATTTTCACGAGATTGCTTTACGATGTTTAAACGTTTACTTTTTTTTGTAAACTTGGTTTGTAATCATTTTTTTGCAAATATTTTGGACGAGCAGTTTATGTTTATCGTAATTTGAAGGACTAATATTTATTTCAGAAAATTTTTACTTTTACGCAAATTTAAATTAGTTTAAAAATACGGTACGTTACAGGTCTCTGGTTATACTCTACCGCTTTCCAATCCTGATCAACACTCGGTCATACTTTATCGGGGTGGAGAGATCCCCGGACACGTTCTCTGGCCTCCAAACCAGTTCATATTTGGTCACAAGACAATTAGCATACCTCAAAACATAAAATATTTTCTTTTGCATGTCGAACATACTTATATAGCATTGAGGGATTCGTTGGATCTCGCTTGGGCTACTGCTACACATGCTAACACGTATTACAAACAACTCAAATTTCATAACTTAATCATACCAATCAACTCACCACCGAAGTAAATAAATAACTTATGAATTTCTAGACCACTTGGGACTTGACCATGTTAAACATCATACTAAACCATGACATCGAACCCCGAACAAAATCCTGATGTGAAGTATGAACATTTCCCAAGCAATTGAAAACTCGAACCCCATTTAAAAATTGACTCAAAGATTCCCATTCAAGACTCGTAACACTTAGTCTAACCCTCATCAAGTTTGGACATATAGATGTATTAGTACCGAAAGGAAGCAATAGCATCTTGAACTCGAAGCCCGAAGATACCAGAACCAGAGCCTAGGCGCTGAGGAGTAACGCTGCAGCGCCAGTCTAGCGCCTAGGCGCCTTCTCCAGCGCTGCGGCGCTGCCCTGCACGAACTAGCAGTAGTACAGCGCTCCAAATTCAGCGCTGCGGCACTAACTCTACGCGAACTAATCCCCAAAAATGTCATCTTCTACCCATTTGCTTTCCTCTGACTTCTAATGCAACCAAACCCATACCCACTCGAAACAAAACATCGAAAGACGTCTGATCGCAACACATGACATATCCTAACATAGCAATGACCACTCGACGATTCCCAACAAAGCCTGCAACCACATAAACTCAAGAAACTTGAAGAACATATTTTTAAAAACGTCACAAATTGAGCAGTCACACGAAAATGATCATAACTCACTCGTTTTGCATCCAAAAATTACGAATTTACTGTCAAATCAAAGGTATCGAAGAGTACTTACGTTTTATATTTTGAATGTTTTTCCATAAAGTCTACTGAAAATTCACAGTACTCGAAATGACAGCAGATTCGGTTTTGAGATCTAAAATTTTGATCCAAAATCATTTCAAACTTTTTTGCTCAAACTTTTGCACAACATGCATGGATTTTTCATACAATATGCATCAAAATATTTATTATGACAAGATCGATGCGAAAAACGAAATATTATACATGCCTTTGCGATTAAACGCTGGAAGATGACGAATACCGGTGTGGTGGAATACGGAAGATGATCGGGAGATGATTGCTGCACGTTTTCTTGCTCGAAAATGAGTGAAAATCTTCAGAAGTTTGCAAGGAAGGGATGGCTGCTGAAATAACCTAAGAACCCTAGGTTTTTCTCTCAAAATGAAATGAAATACAAGAGAATTATGTGTGTGAGTGTGTGTAGCCGCTTAGTGTGTGTAGGTGTGTGTAACATGTGTGTGTGGTTAATTAGGGGAAATATTGCTTAATAAATTAATTAACATGCTAATTAAAATACTAACCCAATACTAACTTTACTAAAATCCCCTAATAAAAAAATAAAATACACATGTGATAAACTTTAAAAGTTTAAAATCTTAAAATCACCTAATAAACTAAATTAAGCTTTTAAATGCTTAAATTCCAAATATTAATTAAAATAACAATTTTTTGGCTTGAAATAAAATAATACATTTCCGCAAAATCGCCTAAATCGTTGCCGGTCTCTTTTTCCCGATCCCGCATCGAATATTCGCCTGAAACATACAACTCAAGAAAATATTTTAACGTGTATCACAATAAACATGTAACAATTTAAATCATTTTGTAAATCATGCATGGTTTAAAAAAATCATTTTAAAAATTTAAGTAAATAATTTTAACCATTTAATAAATGCAAGAGTTTACGTGTACTGATTTTGGGCTCTACACGTACTCTGGTACACAATATTATTACTTGACATCGTGCACTTGCGATTATTTCGAGTTTAAATTTTATAAATTTTATTAAGGATTTTATAGTGCAAGTTTTTCTCGATCAAAATTTCATCCTCGAAATTAAAAGTTACCGAATAACTTTTGGTAGTGATTCCTCATGTCTGTCTCGGTCTCCCAAGTAGCTTTCTCCTCCGAAAAATTTAGCCACTTGACTTTGACCGTTTGAATAACCTCATTCTGAAGCCTTCTTTCTTGCCTATCCAGAAAGTATAGGCCTTTCCTCGTATGATATTCAGAGCCAACTGGTGATGCTCATGATTTAGTACATGTGAAGGATTCGACATGTGCTTTCGCAGCATCGAGATATAGAACATATTATGCACTCCAGCTAGCATTGGTGGCAACACCACTCTATAAGCCAATGTTCATATCTTCTCTTGAATTTCAAAAGGTCCTATGACTCTCGAACTGAGTTTACTTTCTTGCCAAATCTCATAACACCCTTCGTAGGTGCTACTTTCAAAAATACGTGGTTACTCACTACAACCTCTAGCTCATTTCGTCGGTTATCAGCGTAGCTTTTCTGTTGGCTTTGAGCAGCTTCATCCTATCTCAGATTTTGACTACAAGCTCTGTTGTCTGTTTAATCAAGTCCGGACCGAATTACCCTCTTTCACCAATCTCGTCCCAATGTATCGGTGTTATACATTTCCTCCCATAAAGTTCCTCGTAAGGAGCCATACCTATATACGACTGGTAGCTATTTCTATAGGTGAACTCCACTAGATGTAACTTCGGTTCCCAACTTCCTTGGAAATCGATCACACAAGCTCGAAGTAAGTCCTCCAAAATTTGAATCACCCTTTTGGACTGACCATCGGTTTGAGGATGAAACACGGTACCAAACAACAACTTCATTCCCATCGCAGAATACAGACTCTTCCAGAAGGACGACGTGAACCTCGGATCTCTGTCCAAAACAATAGATATTGGAATTCCATGCAGTCGGACTATCTCTCGATATACAGCTCTGCGTTCTATGTCATAGTGAATGTCATCTTAATAGGTACAAAGTGCGCTGATTTCGTAAGATGATAAACTATCACCAAATGGTATTGAATCCTCTGATAGTTCTTGGCAATCCCACTACAAAGTCCATCGATATATTTTCCCATTTTCACTCGGTTATAAGAAGTGGCTTAAGCTTCCCTGCTAGCCTCTAATGTTTTGCCTTAAGTTGCGGGCATGTCAAACACTCGGACACAAAACATAAGATGTCTCGTTTCATGCCCGGCCACCAATACAGTGACAGCGAATCCTTATACATCTTTGTACTTTCAGGATGAATGGAGTACGGAGTATTATGGGTTTTCTTCAAAACACCTTTTCTTAGTGAATCATCACTAGGAACCCATAATCGATCTCGATATCGAACTATATCATTCTCCTCGGAATACAGCTTCTGTGGGGACCCGGACGCTAATCATCTTCTTAATCATTTTTGGGATTTAATTATCAATTAAGATAAACAGGGTCTAAATTTTTTTCTTTTACAATACAAGGGCGGAACGTAATGGAATTTAATTAATATACATATCAGTATAAAAATACAATTCTGTACAATAAACATTCAGACTAGACTAAGGTTCAACTACTAGATTTCAAGTATTAGAACCATATCTACAACGAGTCCGGAATCACCACGCTAAACTTGTCCTCTCTCATCAACTTCTTGACCCCGATCATGTCCCACCTGTTGTCATGCACACACACATACAAACAAGACAACAGCTGGATAACTCCGGTGAGAATAAATCCCAGTATAAACAATGTGTACATGCCATGGTATAATAAAGCATGAAACAGATATCACTACATGTATCATAATCTGACAATGCGAATCGATATCAAACTGTAAATAAAACATGAATTGTAATCTACGAAACATAAATTATACAATCTGTAATTCAACTCATGACTCGGCATCTCAAACTCGACTCATCTCTCATCTAATCTAGAGATCACGGTGAATAAGAACGTAACAGGTCTCCCACCTACTACTACCGGTCACGGTGGCGGTACGTTCTTATTTCTGGACTTTGGTCTAGTCTATATCGAATAATCTGTAATAAGGATGCTATCTGTATCTAAAGCATCTCAATATACCAAACGTCCAGTGTCTTGGCATGTCTGTCCAAGACTAACCCTATTCTGACAATGTGCAATGGGCCAGTGACTCCTCTGTCATAGTCTAGCCCCTCTGTCAGTGACTCTCACTCAATAGCTCTCTGCTTTCTACTTTCTAATTCAATAGAATAAACATAATCATTAAAACACAAAGGTATAAAAACAATACCATACAAGTATGTGGTTTAGGGAAACTCGAGTTAAATCTAACTCAAGTCGAACTCCCAGTTAACATCGATTTATACCTTTCTCTTCTCGATCTGACGAAGTCGAAGTTTCGGATTCAAATCTGTCCATTCCCAATCTGGCAATGACAATCGAATAGGTATAATATCAGTAAACAACTCAATTCATTACCTGTTCTGATCAATACTCAAATCAACACATAATCTGATCAATGTCAATAACATAACAGTACAATCTCATTCAATACTGAATCTGATCAATATCAATCTACTGATTTGACGGCATAACGGCGTACTCTCGCGATACCGACTAATTCAACAACAATACTCCATAACACAATTCATAACACAATCATATACATCGCATAACCCTTAAAATTCTTTATAATCTCCATCAATCTAGGCTGGAATTTCATAACAATAGCATAGGATATTATTTCATCGATCCGGTTGCATTTCTTCAATGGTTAGGATCTCAAGCACATATCATAGAGCTCACATCATAATTCTTCCAACACATAAATATCAAAACATGCTGGAAAGATATAAAAAGTATACCCTTTTTAAACCCTTGTCAAGAGGAACAAGAATCTTGTCTCGGATCGAAATTCGGATATGTAATTCTTGCACAACTCAAAGTCTACTATGAAGAAAGCTTGAGGGAATTCCTAAACTTGCTCTCGGTTCTTAGCTGCTGGAAGTGAAGAATTGAAGGAGAAGGATACACATATACCTCATATGCCATGTGTAGATATAATAGTGTTGCTGGATATTACGCACCGAGGCACCGCGGGTGCGCTCACGGCATCCCCTTCTAATTTTCCATAATAAACGACCGCGGGGGCGTTCAGTTATGGACCGCGGGTGCGCTCACCCTATTGTTGCAACATCATACCTTACTGCCCACCTATACCGCGGGTGCGGTCGATAATGTGGCGCGGGTGCGGTAGTACTTGTACTCAAAACCCAAATTTCTGCCCTTATACCGCAGGAGCGGTATAAATACAGGCGCAGGTGCGGTCTCCTTTCCATGCAACCCTTCATAACTTCATGTAACCAACCTACAATCTCGGGCATTACATTTCTCCCCCTCTTAGATATGAGTTCGTCCTCGAACTCGCAGGCAATTAAATCAGATATATATAAAATTTATAATAGAGGTTAATCAGAAACTCATCTCAATGAAATCATTTTAAAATCTCAATCTCATATCAGATTCTGTCTTTCAGATAGTCTCTTTGATATTCTGACAATCTTATTGTGTTTTCAACAACGTAATAATCTTCATTCTGAAACATCTGCCTTTTACGGATCTTTGATTCCAAACTGGAATAATAAATCAAGAAGTATAATATCATAATATCTTTCGAATTAACTCTGACAAATTCAATCTCACAATACTGGCTATACAACATCCGTATATACCAATTAACAGCTCATAACAAATCAACACTATCAGCTGTTATCGAATCTGTTTAACCTAGTCAAAGATATATTCAATCTTCGGCCTCAAATATCAGCAGTCATCGTCTGACGTTGGCATATTTAGTCTGTTTATTCTGAGCCGTTTTCATTCTCTTCTGAATCAGCTACATTTTCTTTGCTATATCTTCGACCGTATCAGATCCTATCTCAGGTATCTTCGAGATATTATCCTTATACAAAGGGAAGCTGGACTCCTTACGGTACAATGCCTCGTTTGCAACTATCTCATTACTCATCTGATAGCTATTGTTGTACAATAATACATAAAGTGACAATACATCGTGTCAACTAGTGCTAACATCCAGCATTATAGTTCCACAAATATCCTCCCATATCCGGATAGTCCACTCTGACTATCTGTCAGTCTGTGGTTACTATGTGAAAGAGCTCATGGTATATTCTGCCATAAGTACAAAATCAATCAAAAATCATAATCTGATATAATCTACTTCGGCATTCTGTTCAATTTGATCATTTCTCTGACCACGATCTTTGTCATCTGTTCATGTTTGTACGTCATCTTGTACAAACTAACATATGCTGATTGAACAATCTTTCAATCACAATCATATCACATCACAATCTTGAAATTGTTACGGTACTTTCATTACAAAATTCATAGAAATGTACTCCCATTTCTATTCTGAATTAAACAATTCTGTAATAAATCTTCTGGTTTCTATCTTTCTGTTTTCATCTATCGGCAATTTATCCATCTCAGTACAATTTCTGCCATATCTAATCTCACCTGTTTCTATCAAAACACGCTGAATCGATTATTTTGCGTTTCAGACAATATCTGTCATTTCAGATTTGAAATATATCTGGCACAACTAAATCAGTTATTAATATACAAGACAGTATTACTTACCTGACATTCTGATCGACACCCTGTTCTGACTATCAATATCGAATTCTGTAATATCAATCTGAAATATTCGGCACAAAGAGACGATTCTGTCACATATCTGTTACTCTGATCGATGCTCTGCTCTTATCCTCATAATCAAATTCTGAACATTCTGATCACATTTCTAAACTGCTTGAATTCTCGATATCAGCTCTGATTCGGTTTGAACTGTATATAATCTCAACGGTTCACAATAATCTGTATCAAACACGGATTCAAATAACAATACTATCGGATCAATTCGAAACATCAATCATCTATACTGATCTTTGACCCTCATAAAAGGTAATTTCTGATAATACTGTCAATTTGGTTACTCGATCATATCTTCGATGTTTAAATTAACTGTTATATCATTTTCAAATGTAATGTCCCCCAAACAATATAATCTGTCTCAATTACTGTTTTAGAACAATAACAATTCTCAAGCAATTTCAAACAACAGTCGCATATAATAATCTGCTAAACTCAGGCATTTATGAATTTTTGACATTTCTGATACCGATATCGTTCCCAGCCACTGATCACTATCTTAATTGTTTTAAGATCAATCAATATACTGTCTTCGGATATCACATATCTGAATACAATCTGTTTCAATCAAGATTCATATCTGAACAATTTCTGTATACAACAATCACAATTCTCAGAATTTTCAACATAATTTTCAATTGTTCGATTCAATCAATCATATGCTGCGAATATATCAAGAGGTCATAGATACAACGAACATAACATCATCAGAATACTGCCAGACATAAGGTTCATCAACCCATATACAGAACTGGTATCGAGTCAAGACGGAAATCAATCTTCTTGACTGAAAGCAAATCCTTCATTTCATCTAGGAAGACTGTAACAACTCTCCTGCTACTGGCAAATCAGTCAATGATACGCACAGTTTCAATAAATCAACTGAATACATAAGGAATCTTTCTGTTCCTTTCGATAATCATCGAATTATATATAATACGGATATCAAAGGAATTCTAGATCTAGAATGCTTATCGTACAAGGTTCATTCTTTGGCCATTTCAGGTCCGAATCTTACCATCTCCTGGAAAGAATCTACAATAGTTCTGCACTTAGTCAGCATAATAATATCAATCATGCAATCAGAATCAGACAACATAAGTGCACACAGTCTAATTCGATTTCATTCTCATCCTACTGCAGTATACGATATTTTACAGAATTCACTGACATCAACCTTTCCCCCAAGAGGTAAGGAAATCAATACTACAATACTACCAGACCCAACAGATAAAGCATATATCAATGTAATTCATACAAAATCATGTATAGGATGTTTTAGTATCTCTCAATACATATGTATCATAATCTTAAAAGAACAATTACCTGTCACTATATCATCAAGTGCATCCTGGGTCTGTTCCTTGATCACTTCAACCAGATGATTCTGCTCCCTGAAATCTTCAGGAACCTTTCTGTGGACAAACTATAGCAAAGTGTCCCCGCTTTCTACAGATATTGCAGCTACCAGTCACTCCCTGGCATTGCTCTGTGGTGTGTTTCCCTCCGCAAGTTCTGCAATAAACTCCGACATAACTCGGGCTAGAACCACTGGAGCTATATGACCCGCTCCCTAACTTCTTGAACTGTTTCTTTCGAGCTTGCAACTGTTCTTTCTTTCCACCACTGCTGCTACCAATCTCAACTATGGGAAGCAGTTGCTGTGAACTCGGTGCTGGAAGAACATATGAAGCTTCTGTTTGTCTCATCAGAACTGTTTCTGCTCTTTTGGCTCTGTTCAGGGTATCAGCAAAATTATTTGATCGTTTCACATTTACCAATGTACGTATCTCCGGATTCAATCCCTAAATAAACTGATTAGATACAGCTTCATCGTTCCTAGCCACGTGCGGAGCAAAACGTAGCAAGGTAAAGAATTGGGTCAAATACTCATCAATATTCAACTGACCTTGTTTCAAATTTGCAAACTCTGTACCTTTATCCTGTCTGTATGATACGGAAAAAAATCTTTGATAAAATTCAGCTCGGAACATTTTCCACGTGATCACCGTACCACGCTGTTCTAATACTTCTTTGGTTACCAGCCACCAGCTCCTTGCGATGTCCCGTAACTCGGTGGACACCAATTTAACTCTCCGTTCATCTAGGTAATCAAGTGAATCAAATAGTATCTCTATATCATCTAACCAACTCTCACAATCATCAGACGTCTCAGTACCCTTCAGAATCGGCGGTTGAAATGACTGAAACTGTTTCAACTGTATTTCCATCGAAATTTCCAACTCATCTATCTGATCCACCGCAGTACTACCTCTTTCTGGAATTCTTCGAGGAGGTATATCTGATTACCAAAAGCATTAGTAACCAAATACAACAAACCTGTTTCAGTCCCCCTCTGATCATCTTACTGCTGATCAAGAATCAGGTCTGATTCATACTCAATAATACACGTTATCAAATCAAAAAAGTTAAATCAAGTAACATGTATTATAAGGCAGTAAAACATAGTATCATGCTAGCATATACAATGTAATTCAACATTACAACCAGTCAATATTACAACAAGTCACATGCTAGTATCGCAAAAGCAGGAAAGAAAACTCAATCTACCCCGCTCATTATCCTCTATCTCAGTCTAAGAAACCTATTGTTCTAGGACCTAAGGCTCTGATATCACCTGTTGTGGGGACCCGAACGCTAATCATCTTCTTAATCGTTTTTGGATTTAATTATCAATTAAGATAAACAGGGTCTAAATTTTTTTCTTTTCCAATACAAGGGTGGAACGTAATGGAATTTAATTAATATACATATCAGTATAAAAATACAATTATGTACAATAAACATTCAGACTAGACTAAGGTTCAACTACTAGATTTCAAGTCTTAGAACCATATCTACAACAAGTCCGGAATCACCACGCTAAACTTGTCCTCTATCATCATCTTCTTGACCCCGATCATGTCCCACCTGTTGTCATGCACACATACAAACAAGACAATAGCCGGATAACTCCGGTGAGAATAAATCCCAGTATAAACAATGTGTACATGCCATGGTATAATAAAGCATGAGACAGATATCACTACATGTATCATAATCTGACAATGCGAATCGATATCAAACTGTAAATAAAACATGAATTGTAATCTACGAAACATAATTTACAATCTGTAATTCAACTCATGACTCGGCATCTCAGACTCAACTCATCTCTCATCTAATCTAGGGATCCCAGTGAATAAGAACGTAACAGGTCTCCCACCTACTACTACCGATCGCGGTGGCGGTACGTTCTTATTTCTGGACTTTGGTCTAGTCTATATCGAATAATCTGTAATAAGGATGCTATCTGTATTCGAAGCATCTCGATATACCAAACGTCCAGTGTCTTGGCATGTCTGTCCAAGACTAACCCTATTCTGACAATGTGCAATGGGCCAGTGACTTCTCTGTCATAGTCTAGCCCCTCTGTCCGTGACTCTCACTCAATAGCTCTCTGCTTTCTACTTTCTAATTCAATAGAATAAACATAATCATTAAAACACAAAGGTATAAAAACAATACCATACAAGTATGTGGTTTAGAAAAACTTGAGTTAAATCTAACTCAAGTCGATCTCCCAGTTAACATCGATTTATACCTTTCTCTTCTCGATCTGACGAAGTCGAAGTTTCGGATTCAAATCTGTCCATTCCCAATCTGGCAATGACAATCGAATAGGTATAATATCAGTAAACAACTCAATTCAATACATGTTCTGATCAATACTCAAATCAACACATAATCTGATCAATGTCAATAACATAACAGTACAATCTCAATCAATACTGAATCTGATCAATATCAATCTACTGATTTGACGGCATAACGGCGTTCTCTCGCGATACCGACTAATTCAACAACAATACTCCATAACACAATTCATAACACAATCATATACATCACATAACCCTTAAAATTCTGTATAATCTCCATCAATCTAGGCTGGAATTTCATAACAATAGCATAGGATATTATTTCATCGATCCGGTTGCATTTCTTCAATGGTTAGGATCTCAAGCACATATCATAGAGCTCACATCATAATTCTTCCAACACATAAATATCAAGACATTCTGGAAAGATATAAAAAGTATACCCTTTTTAAACCCTTGTCAAGAGGAACAAGAATCTTGTCTCGGATCGAAATTCGGATATGTAATTCTTGCACAAATCAAAGTCTACTATGAAGAAAGCTTGAGGGAATTCCTAAACTTGCTCTCGGTTCTTAGCTGCTGGAAGTGAAGAATTGAAGGAGAAGGATACACATATACCTCATATGCCATGTGTAGATATAATAGTGTTGCTGGATATTACGCACCGAGGCACCGCGGGTGCGCACTCTCTGGACCGCAGGCGCGGTCAACTCACGGCATCCCCCTCCAATTTTCCAAAATAAACGACCGTGGGGGCGCTCAGTTATGGACCGCGGGTGTGCTCACCCTACTGTAGCAACATCATACCTTATTACCCACCTACCGCGGGTGCGGTCGATAATGTGGCGCGGGTGCGGTAGTACTTGTACTCAAAACCCAACTTTCTGCCCTTATACCGCAGGGGCGGTATAAATACAGGCGGAGGTGCGGTCTCCTTTCCATGCAGCCTTTCTTAATTTCATGTAACCAACCTACAATCCTGGGCATTACAGCTTCTGACCTTTAGACTCATCTCTCAGTCTCCATTTTTGCAACTGTTCATCAGAAGATTCAGCTTCACATATTCTATCCATCATATTCGACTGTTCTGTCATAGTAGAAAGAGTAGGAGCCTCGCTCTTAGCATACACTGAAAGCTCGAATGTTGAATCTCTACTTGCAATGGTCTTTGAGCTGTCAATTGAGCGATAAAGGATGTATTTCTGCTAAAAAGTCCGCACTACATTAGCTTTTCCCGGATGGTAGCTAATATCGCAGTCGTAGTTCTTCACCAATTCTAACCATCTTTGTTGTGGGGACCCGGGCTCTAACTCAATTTCTTTTTGGGATTAATTGGATCTTTGCTAGAAATTGTGGGTCATAAAAAAAATTTCTTTTAAACATTATAAACTAATGTATATAAATCATACACCATACACAATGTTGTCATATTATTGAACTCCAAATAACATTCACATGTTCAACTACAAGTATTCTACTAGTGTTTAGGATCTAATACATGTCTAGTATTACATCACTAGTCCTTATTCTTGGCCCGTAATCTCCACGCTGTCGCGACCCAGATCCTGTCCCACATGTCGTTATGCACACATACAGACACAACAACAGCCGGAAACTCCGGTGAGAACAAATCCCAGTATAAAACATGGTATACATGCATATACACAATATAAATCATGAAACATACCATTATGAATAAAATCAATAGTAATAGGTTCCATAATCTATGAAACCAAATCAATATAATCATGCAACTGAAATCAATTCAGATCTTGGACTCGACTCGTATCTAACTCTAGGGATCCCGGTGTGAATAAGACGTCACAGTCTGCCACCTACCCTCCCAATCGGGGTGACGGTATGTTTTATTCCTAGACTTCGGTCCTGTCTGTATCGAATGTCTACAATCGGAGTAAATCTGCTACTATGCGCCGATAACACAGAACATCTAGAAATTTGGCAAATCTGCCAATGACTCTCCTATCTTAAATGCTTGAATATAAATCTATAAACAAGGCATAAACATAACAAGATATAAACAACAATCTAGTATGTGATTTTGGGAAACTCAAATCAAATCTAATTCGAGTTGTATCTTCCCGATTTCACATTAATTATACCTCTCTTGTCGTTAAATCTTTGTCGATGTCGATGTCAAAGTTGCCAATAAAAATCTGAAATGGCATAGTCAATGTGCATTCTATCAATCTCTGGTACACAACAATACGCATAGGAATCAACATTTCATTTCAATTCATTTCGATGGCATAACGGCGTAGTTTCTCGATACCAATCAACTCAAATATCAATACTCAATAGCAATACTCATAATTCTTATCAACATCAACCCATAAGACTGAATTCTGCACCATCTCAACTCAATATATGCTGGAAAATCATAACAATCACATATGGTATCATTCTCTCGATCCGTTTACGTTTCTACGATGTCCATGATTTCAAGAACACATAATTACAAGCATATCAGAATTTCCCCAACATATAAACTTCGAAACATGCTGAAAGTAATAAAATGTATACCCTTTCGAAGTCCTTGATGAGAGAAGCAAGAATCTAGCCTCGGATTGAAAATCGGATGAATATATCTTGCACAAATCAATTTCTAAGAAAAATGAAGCATGAAGGAATTCTTGAGGGTCTTTCTCGGTTCCTGCTTGGAAGATGCTGAAGAATGACATCAATACAAAGTTTATATATCACATGCCATGTGTCAACATATTACTTCAAGGTGAATTTCTCGCACAAAGCACCGCGAGTGCGCTCTTTCCGGACCGTGGGTGCGCTAAGCTCACGGCATTCCATCCAGATTTCAAAAAGAGACGACCGCGGGTGCGGTCCCTTTTTACACCGCGGGTGCGGTGTTGGTTCGTGTGCAAAACTCTAACTTTCTGCCTATCAACCGCGGGTTCGGTCAAAACATGAGCGTGGGTGCGGTGTCCTCTCGAAATCAAACCCTAACTTTCTGCCACCACTCCGCGGGTGCGGTATGTTTTGCTGTGCAGGTGCGGTCTATACCTCATGCAACACTTCATAATTTCATTTGATCAACCTACAATCTTGGGCATTACATTTGTTGTCTCATATTCAACTCTTTTTGGGTGGAGAAGTACTCCAAGCTCTTATGGTCAGTGAAATTCTTGCACTTCTCTTCATATAGGTAATATCTCCAAATTTCCAATGCAAATACTACCGTTGCAAGCTCGAGATTATGAGTCGGGTAATTCTTCCCATTAACTTTCAATTGTCTAGACGCATAAGCTATCTCCAAGTTTCCAATGCAAATACTACCGCTGCATCAGGACTGTGCCTAGACCAAGCTTCAAAGCGTCTGTATAGATAACAAACTCTCCTTGCCCTTATGACATGGATAAAACTAGCGCTGAAGTCAAACACACATTGAATTTTCGAAACTACATGTACATGAGTTCTAACCTTGGATTTTTGTTTCCAAATTCATGTTGTAATTGTGGTAAGGAGGCTTCCATGATATTGGTTATGTTCAAGCATTATTTTACATGATTTTAGAGCCTTAGATTATCACCAAAAGACTGCATATGATCAAGGGATACAAGCTGGTACACGGTTCTGTAACGCTCTGACCCGTTTTAGTAAAATAACAGCGGAATTTAAATAAACATTTCTTTGAAGGGAGGAAGGATTTAAAAATTTTCTTGACAACCACATAAATTCACTTTTTACCAACAAAAGTATATACATGATCAATCAAATGATGAAACCAAAATACAAAATATCATTTGTATGATCATTTCCAAAGAGCTATCAAAATATCTTCTTCCTTCCATCTATGATATGCATATGACCCCGGCTCCAATCAACGTCCTGGTCCATCGCTCTTATCTGCATCACATGAAATAACTGAATGAGTATAAAACTCAGCAAGTGGAACTCTTACATAACAATGGATACATAGCATACTCTGTAAAACATTGCTTTGAAAACATTAAATACCATCAACTCTGAAACATGAATATCATAGCAATAATAACAATAACGATGGTATTTCTCTTTACTCTGGTTGGATTGATATCTAAATAGTAACTCTGTCTCTGTACCTATATCCCATCGATATAAATCGATAACTCTGAGGGATATAAGCCTATGGTCGTTGATCAACTAATTGCATGCAATCTCTGACTATGTATCTATCAATCCATAAAACATTTGAACTCTCTCTTGGGCATTTTAACAAACACTTTGCATACTCTATCTCTTGTATTCCCTTTTTCACAATTGAGACATTCAATTGCCTCCAATATATAAAACAAGTGTATCAATACATAATCATGAATCAAATGAAGGGAATAGCACATTAAAACCATTGAAATACCATACATATATTATCATGTGAGCACAAGAATGAAATTCCACTTACTACCAACAAGAACACCTTCAATCTAAACCCTTGGTTGAATTCCTACAACAATAAACCATATATAATACCATCAATATCTCAATAATAAAAAACCCATATCAATTAATCCATAAACCAACACCATCAACAAACCCATATCATCTCCAACACCAAAAACTAAGAATAAACTAGACCAAAAGCTTACCTTAGCTTACTTGAACCCAAAACTATCTTGATCTCACTTCAATAATCCAACAAAATGCATGAATCAAAGGAAGGAAATGAAAGGAAAAGGAACCCTAGCTTCCTTGCTCTGAAGAAACCGAGAGAATGGGAAAGAAATGAGAGAAAAGTGAAGTCTCCACCTATTTTATACCTTAAAACACCAAAAACACGACTTTACTATTCACACACTGCGGGTGCGCTAGCCCATGCACCGCGGGTGCGCTATGCCTTCGGCAACTCATCCAAAAATTTGAAACAGTAGACTGCGGGTGCGGTCATCTTTTAGAGCGCGGGTGCGCTCTCCACTCTGCGCACAGCTTCTCCAAATATTGCCTCCGAAATGCCTCTTCCCTTCATAATTTGGAAAAATGGTAAACTACAAAGTTGTAGCTCTATGTCTTTTCTTAAACCTCACAAAATTTCAGATCATTTGAAGGTCTGAGTAAAACGTTATGCTAAATTTCCCAACATGTGTCACTGGAAGAACGTCGAAACACACGACACACTTCGGGGCACTTTTGGCTTACCTTCCACAATGATTTGAACAAAACTCAAAATAAGAAAGTTACACCTCTATGTCTTACTAACTACTCCAATTGGCCTCATACTAATTGGCTCAACATACGAATTATCATGAATTTAATCGTAATGACGCTACAATCAAACTACACAACATCTATCATCAACAATACTATAAATCATAAATCGCCATCCTTAACATCAAAACTATACTTAAACTTACCCAAATAGCCAATAATCATACGAAATCTTAAACCATACCATTCACCAGGCTTGGCTATTAAAATCTCCCCTCCTTAGAGGAATTTCGTCCTCGAAATTGACGTCACTGCGCAAACAACTCAAGGTACTTCTCTTTCATCTCGTCCTCTGGTTCCCACGTGGCCTCTTCAATCAAATGATTCCTCCAAAGGACTTTAACAATGCCGATCGCTTTGTTTCTCAATACTTTAACTTTGCGATCCAGAATCTGGACCGGAATCTCTTGGTAAGTCAAATTCGACGTCAAATCCAATGGCTCGTGGTGAAGAACATGGGAAGGATTCGCAATATATTTTCTGAGCATAGATACATGAAAAACATTGTGAACTCTGTCAAGATCTGGCGGTAGGGCTAACCTGTAAGCTCGATCACCAACTCTATCCAAGATCTCAAATGGGCCAATAAATCTCGGACTCAACTTTCCCTTCTTGCCAAACCGCATCACACCCTTGAGAGGTGCAATCTTCAAGAACACATGGTCGCCAACCTCAAACTGCAACGGCCTACGACGCACATCAGCATAACTCTTCTGTCTCGACTGCGCTGTCTTCATCCTCTCCCGAATAACAGCAACAACATCAGCTGTCTGTTGGACCAACTCGGGACCCAACATCTTCCTCTCACCAATCTCATCCCAATACAAGGGAGATCTACACTTTCTGCCATAAAGTGCTTCATACGGTGCCATACCAATTGTCGCTTGGTAGCTATTATTGTACGTGAACTCAACAAGAGGCAATTTAGAATCCCAGCTACCAGGATAATCTATAGTACAAGCTCTGAGCATATCCTCTAAAATCTGAATAACTCTCTCTGATTGACCGTCGCTCTGGGGATGATATGCTGTACTGAATGCTAACCGTGTACCCAAGGCTCTGTGCAAACTCTTCCAAAACTCTGAAGTAAATCTAGGGTCACAATCAGACACAATCGACACAGGAACACCATGAAGTCTAACAATCTCTGCTATATACTCTTCGGCATACTGGTTCATGGAATACATCGTCTTAACTAGGAGAAAATGCGCTGACTTGGTTAACCAATCAACAATATCCCAAATAGAGTTAAAACCTTTCAGTGTTCTGGGAAGACCAGTCACGAAGTCCATCGTAATGTTCTCCCATTTCCATTGAGGAATCGGCAATGACTGCAATGTCCCAGCAGGTCTCTGATGTTCAATTTTCATCTGCTGACAAGTTAGGCATTGAGAAATAAACATGGCAATATCCTTCTTCACACCTGGCCACCAATAGAGTCTACGAAGATCCTGATACATCTTGGTACTACCTGGATGTATCGAGTATGGCGCGGTATGTGCCTCTGTCAAAACATCTCGCCGAATATCATCCCCAATAGGAATGCATATACGACCTCTGAATGTCAACAAACCATCTCTATTCATCCCAAACTCTGAATTACCTCTCTCCTCTGCTCTAGCTCTCATCTCTGTCAATTGTACATCATTGGCTTGCTCTCTACGGATCCTGTCTGTCAATGTAGCCCGAATGACCAACGCTGAAAAGCGAGCAATGGTTCCCTGTACTACTAAAGCTATCTCTTCTCTTTGCAAGTCTAACAACAACGGCTTCTGAATCAAAGAACTCAAAGAAAAACTTGACTTACGGCTCAAAGCATCTGCTACAACATTCGCTCTCCCTGGGTGGTAACTAATCGTCACATCATAATCTTTGACAAGCTCTAACCACCTCCTCTGTCGCATATTGAGTTCTTTCTGAGAAAACAAATACTTCAAACTCTTGTGGTCCGTGAAAATTTCACACTTTTCGCCATATAAATAATGTCTCCAGATTTTCAAGGCAAAAACCACTACTGCTAGCTCCAAATCATGCGTAGGATAATTCTTCTTGTAGTCCTTCAACTGGCGAGAAGCATAAGCTATAACTTTCCCACGCTGCATCAGCACTGCACCAAGACCATTCTTCGACGCATCGGTATAAACAACAAAGTCCTCTGAACCACTGGGCAAAGAAAGTACAGGAGCTGACGTCAACTTATCTTTCAACTCTTGGAATGAACTTTGGCAATCATTGGACCACTCAAACTTCACAGTCTTCCTCGTCGGATTGGTTAACGGTAGGGCAATCTTGGAAAAATCTGAAATGAAACGACGATAATAACCCGCCAAACCAAGAAAACTGCGTACCTTTGATACAGTGGTAGGAATAGACCACTTCTGAATCGCCTCAATCTTTACTGGGTCAACAGTTATACCATCCTTCGAAACAACATGGCCTAAGAAAGAAATCTGCTCCAACCAGAACTCACACTTCTTCAACTTAGCATACAACCTCTTCTCTCTCAACAACTGAAGAACAACTTTGAGGTGTTCTGAGTGAAGCTCTCTGGTCTTGGAATAGATCAATATGTCATCAATAAAAACAATGACAAAACTATCCAAATACGGCTTGAACACCCGGTTCATAAGATCCATGAAGACTGAAGGAGCATTAGTCAGACCAAACGACATAACCAGAAATTCGTAATGACCATACCTGGTCCGAAATGCCGTCTTAGGTATATCAGATTCCCTAACTTTCAACTGATAATAACCAGATCGTAGATCAATCTTTGAAAACACTGTAGCCCCCTGCAATTGGTCAAAAAGATCATCTATCCGTGACAATGGATACTTATTCTTAATCGTCACTTTGTTGATTTCTCTATAGTCAATGCACAACCGCAAAGACCCATCTTTCTTTTTGACAAAAAGAACTGGAGGCTCCCCAAGGCGAGGAACTCGGCCGAATAAAACCTTTATCCAAAAGATCTTGCAAATGCGCCTTCAACTATTTCATCTCTGTAGAGGCCATTCTATACGGAGCCTTAGAAATAGGAACCGTACCTGGAACTAGATCAATCACAAATTCTACATCTCTGTCCGGCTGTAAACCCGGCACATCATCCTCAAAAACATCAGGGAACTCTCTCACAACATCAATATCATCAATATTCAACTTCACAATTCCATCCATATCAACAATCGAAGCCAAAAACCCATCACAACCTCTAAACAACAACTTCTTAGCCTCAAGACACGAAATAAAAGGAAGAACCAGCGAAGTACCTGTACTGGCAAGCATACCTTCCTTATTTGCATCATCTGCAAATTTCACTGTTTTGGCAACGCAATCAATCACTGCACGGTAAGTTGATAGCCATTCCATGCCAAGTACAATATCAAATGCAACCATCGGAATAACAATCAAATCAGCATAAACCACCCGCTCATCGATTTGAACAGAACATGAATACACAATAGACGTCGGCCACAAGACATCTCCCGTAGGCAATACAACATTAAACTGGAGGGGAATAACAGAAGGAACTATACCCAAAGATCTCAAAAATAATTCAGACATAAAAGAATGAGTAGCATCTGTATCAATCAATGTCGTAGCTACTCTGCCTGAAATTAAAATAGTACTAGAGATCACGAAAGAATCAGGATTTATACCTTCCTTCGTCATAGTGAAGATGCGACCCTGCACCTTCTCTTTACCCGATCCTCTCGGACAATCTTTTGCAATATGGCCTGCAGTGCCACATCGGTAGCAAGTATAAGAACCAAACCTGCACTCTCTCTTGTGATGCCTACTGCACTTGGGACACAAGGGCCTCTCTGGATCAAATGGAACTGCTGGTGGTTTAGGACTCGACTCAAACTTGCCTTTTCCTTTGAAATGATCCTTTATTCTTTGATTCGAACCCTGGCCTCTTTGAGCAATGGCCTGCTGTCTCGCCTGTCTCTCTCTTGCAATATCTTTCTCATCTTGCTCGGCCAACAAAGCCTTAGCCACAATCTCTTTGAATGTCACCGCCTTCGACATATTGATGTCCCTTCTGATCTCTGCTCTAAGGCCTCTAATGAAATGAGCACCCTTGTCTTTTTCATTGGAGGCAATATACGGGGCAAAGAGACAGCCCTCTTCGAACTTCAGAATATACTCATCGACATTCATACCTCCTTGACGAAGCTCCAAAAACTCAGTCACCTTCCGAGCTCAAAGTGCATCAGGGAAGTACTTGTCATAGAAAAGATCAGTGAACTCCTGCCACTTCAATGCCGGTACATCCACACTTACCTTGGTAGCATTCCACCAAATGCATGCAGCTTTGACTAACATGAACACTGCACAACTGATTCTGTCCTTGTCTTCAAAGTTGAGATGATCAAAGATCGCCTCAAGTTCTTTGATCCACTCTACAGCCACCAATGGATCAGTGCTTCCTGCAAACTCAGGCGGATCCATTCTCTTGAAAGCAGTAAATACCCCATCGGTTCCAACTGTTTGAACCACTTGGTCTCTTCCTTGGCCTCTACCTTGACCTGTACCTTGCATACGGAGTAACTGTTGGATCTGCCCACTATGGACCTTGACTTGCTCTTTCAATAACTTGCTGAACTCGTCGAAAACTCTAGATGAAGAACTATCCTCACCCTCTGAAGCCTTTCTCTTAGGAGGCATAACTCCTACAATGTGCTCACATAATATATATCAACCAATAACAATGTATAGATGCAAGAAAAGACATACCCGGACCGTTGAAAGTAGACGAAGTCATATGCATTGGTCCAAAGAACGGTGCTCTGATACCACTAAATGTGACACCTCTGACCGGTTTAATAAAATAACAGCGGAATTTAAAATTTTCTTGAAGAAGGAAGGGTAAAAGTTCTTGACATAAATATCTTTACAAACAAAGTAAATACATGATCAATGAAATGATGAAACCAAAATACAAAATATCATTTGTATGATCATTTCCAAAGAGCTATCAAAATATCTTCTTCCTTCCATCTATGATATGCATATGACCCCGGCTCCAATCAACGTCATGGTCCATCGCTCTTATCTGCATCACATGAAATAACTGAAATGAGTATAAAACTCAGCAAGTGGAACTCTTACATAACAATGGATACATAGCATACTCTGTAAAACATGGCTTTGAAAACATTAAATACCATCAACTCTGAAACATGAATATCATAGCAATAATAACAATAACGATGGTATTTCTCTTAACTCTGGTTGGATTGATATCTAAATAGTAACTCTGTCTCTATACCTATATCCCATCGATATAAATCGATAACTCTGAGGGATATAAGCCTATGGTCGTTGATCAACTAATTGCATGCAATCTCTGACTATGTATCTATCAATCCATAAAACATTTGAACCCTCTCTTGGGCATTTTAACAAACACTTTGCATACTCTATCTCTTGTATTCCCTTTTTCCCAATTCAGACATTCAATTGCCTCCAATATATATAACAAGTGTATCAATACATAATCATGAATCAAATGAAGGGAATAGCACATTAAAACCATTGAAATACCATACATATATTATCATGTGAGCACAAGAATGAAATTCCACTTACTACCAACAAGAACACCTTCAATCTAAACCCTTGGTTGAATTCCTACAACAATAAACCATATATAATACCATCAATATCTCAATAATCAAAAACCCATATCAATTAATCCATAAACCAACACCATCAACAAACCCATATCATCTCCAATACCAAAAACTAAGAATAAACTAGACCAAAAGCTTACCTTAGCTTCCTTGAACCCAAAACTATCTTGATCTCACTTCAATAATCCAACAAAATGCTTGAATCAAAGGAAGGAAATGAAAGGAAAAGGAATCCTAGCTTCCTTGCTCTGAAGAAACCGAGAGAATGGGAAAGAAATGAGAGAAAAGTGAAGTCTCCACCTATTTTATACCTTAAAACACCAAAAACACGACTTTACTGTTCACAGACCGCGGGTGCGCTAGCCCATGCACCGCGGGTGCGCTATGCCTTCGGCAACTCATCCAAAAATTTGAAATAGTAGACTACGGGTGCGGTCATCTTTTAGAGCGCGGGTGCGCTCTCCACTCTGCGCACAGCTTCTCCAAAGATCGCCTCCGAAACGCCTTTTCCCTTCATAATTTGGAAAAATGGTAAACTAAAAGTTGTAGCTCTATGTCTTTTCTTGAACCTCTCAAAATTTCAGATCATTTGGAGGTCTGAGTAAAAAGTTATGCTAAATCTCCCAACATGTGTCACTGGAGGAACGTCGAAACACACGACACACTTCGGGGCACTTTTGGCTTACCTTCCACAATGATTTGAATAAAACTCAAAATAAGAAAGTTACACCTCTATGTCTTATCTAACTACTCCAATTGGCCTCATACCAATTGGCTCAACATACGAATTATCATGAATTTAATCGTAATGACGCTACAATCAAACTACACAACATCTATCATCAACAATACTATAAATCATAAATCGCCATCCTTAACATCAAAACTATTCTTAAACTTACCCAAATAGCCAATAATCATACGAAATCTTAAACCATACCATTCACCAGGCTTGGCTATTAAAGGTTCTGTCATGGTGAGTTGAGGGGCTCAGTTTCGATCATGTGGGCTTGGCTTGGTCTTGGCTTGGTTCCAGGGCTAGCCATGGCCTTAGGTGAGTCAATGGAAGGGTATTGCGACTTTGATTGTTGCACTTCCAAGAGCAGGTTGTCCACAAGTAGTATAATTCGGTGAGTCTGAATATCGTATCCACAAGGAAGCTAAGGTAATTACAAGTCCACTACAATATCTTTTTTTTCTTTTAATGGTTTGAATCTTTAATTGGTAATTTTTAATTGTTCAAATTTTAATTTAAGTAGTTGAGATTAAAGGATCCACTCTTGGTATTTTAATAAAGTTAACATTAATGAACATTATTGAAATCCACTTAATAAAATGGTTCCAATATATATTAAATAATCATATTTATATTATGTTATATATTATTATCTTATAAGTATTTAATATATACCAAAACTTTTAAATGTTGTCAAATATTTATTGTGCTATATATATTTGTAAACACTAAATCAAGGTTTCCACATTAAATGTTTGGTAAAACCAAACAAACATTTAAATGGTACCAAGAAATTAATATTATGATATATTTATATATAATAAATCAAGGCATCCACTTTAAATGGTTGGTAATACCAAACTAACATTTAAATGGTTCCAAAAATTAATATTAAGATGTAATCATATATAATAAATCAAGGCATCCACTTTAAATGGTTGGTAATACCAAACTAACATTTAAATGGTTCCAAGAATTTAGTGTAATATATAGCAACAATAAATCAAAACTCCCACTTATATGTAGGGTATAATAATATTTAAAGAAATAAATATAACATAAATAATAAATAATGATTAAATAATATAAAACATAGATTCTTACCTTTTAATAACCTTATTATCATGCCAAGAGTTTCACCTTTTCATCTCAACTTTAGGAAGTTAGCTACTCATTATTCAAAGTATAAAACTTTGAATATGAATTTAACATGCTAATTATATTTAAATGAAGAAATAAAGGAAAAATAAAGAGAGAAATATTATGAACTCAAAGGTTTGTTCATAAAATGAGGGATATCTCAATACATTACAATGCACCCCTATTTATAGCCAAATTTGGGGATATAACCACAAATAAAATATTATTTTTTACACATAAGTCTTCATTGGTGTTCTAAGAAATTAATATTTTAATACACATCACTTTTGAAAATTTTCTCATTCGAATTTTCTTCTCCACATAAAACAAAACATGTATATATCTGAGTTGTTTGAATTGTGATATTTTTTTTAACCATTTGACCAAGTAATTTGAGAGATATGGTCAAAATGCTAGAGCATGGTAAAACTGCCACTTCTTTGGTAACTTTATTTGTTGCTTAATTTGATCCCACTTGGGAGAAGATTTTTATCTCATGCTTGCCACCAATATTGTAGATATTAACATCAACTTTCTACAGGTCCAAGAATCATCTTAATCCCCATTTGCAACGCCAAGGTTATTCTTTTTTTATCGAACCTGTAAAAAATAGTAAAAACTTATAATTACAACAACTTATATTTTATACAATTTATTATATAAAACATATAATATTTAAACATTTAATAAAACAAAAACTATAAATTTATATTATAAAACATTTAATTAATATACAATTTTTTATCTTTATCACACTCCCCAACATGCTTATTGCTAGTCCATAGCAATTTAAGCATTAATTGCAACACAAAACATATTGATTAATTTAAATAGAAATGTAATCAGAACTATCCAAGTGTTTAAATTAAATTTGAAAACTGTCAAAGTTATATCAAGATCATTATAATTATAATTTATGAAATAATCTGAACTGATCAATTCAAAGCTTATTTTCAGGTAGTTAAATGTACAAGACCTTCAGAAATTCCTAGTAAGAGTCTCAACTCCGTATCCTCACAGGCTAATAAGTGTTTCAATTTATGGGAATGATTTCTCTCATGGAGTTGGAATACAGATAAATGCTCAGGAAAATGGTTTACAGAATGCAGACTGACAAACGAGCCAAACTAATCAAAAGATAGGAAATCCATTGATTCAAAATCCAGTTGTTCTTATTATATATTTTTTTCTGATCTTTTTTTACATCATGGAATCAAACTAAGTTTATGCTTCTTGATCACATATTTATTTAATTTGTACAATGTATTTCTCTCTTTCTTTCTTTTTTTTTTCTTTCTTTATTTTTATTTTTATGAGAGATAAATGGGTCGCAGCATATAACTTAAAAATTACATAGATCTTCAACATATTTCTTTTTTTTTCTTTTTTCTTTTTTTCCAGAAAATATCATTTTTTTTTCAAAATAAAAACTCAAGATCTAAACAATAGATAACCTCTTTGATGATCAATAAAGGCTCGCAAGCTGTTTTCTCAATCCTCTCCACTCACTCACAAAATATGTGTGAGTTTAAAAATTTTAGGTACTCTTATCAGGTATATCTTGGGCCATATACTTTAATAACTGATTTTATCACAATGGTTAATCATTCAAAAATAATTCATAAATCATATTTTTATAGTGATCAAAATATTAAAATTGACTTTTTTTCAAATAAAAATTTAAACATCCTTAGATAGATTATTACAATTTCTAATCTAAACCTTTCAAACATGTAATGTTTGATATTTTTGCAAAAATTACTAAGATACAAATAATAATCATGTTTTTAATTTTTTTTTAAGTTTGTTCTCCCCCCAATCAGAATATGACATTGTCCCTAATGTCAAAATAACTATTAATAAAGAGTACATAATGAAAGAGATATCACCTGAAATTTTATTGAAGATAACAAACTGAAACAATCGCAAATCAATCCACGATTTTTGAATCAATTATCCAACTTTCTTTTCTTACTGCTTGATTGCGACCAATTGATATTTGTTATCATCGGATCAGGCTTATGAACAAAAGCTTCTGATGTGAATCTGGCCGGGCATGACGTGCTAATGACCGGGCATGACGTGCTAATGGTTGGAAGGAAGTTCAAAGAGGCACTACAAGGAGTGATGAGCAAGGAAGAGGGGCTCGTGATGCATGGGCGTACGTTGGAAAACCAAAAGAACATTATTCAAGCATTGTTTAATCAGGCCGAGCCTACACGGATGTCCACACGGACCTGCACACGGGGGCCGTGCCCATCACAATCGAGAATGAAGAAAACCGAGCCTACACGGACCCATGCACGGACTTGTACACGGGGTCCGTGTCTTTTGTTTGCTGGAGAATATTTTGGCCGAGTGTACACGGACCCTCATCCGGAGGCCTACACGGGGTCCGTGCCCTTTAGTTTTAGGCGAGAATATTTGTTCCTAAATTAGAGTTTTAATTATTTTGGTAACTAGATTTCCTATCTTTTTATTTGGTATTAATATATAGATGAAAATCTATCATTGTAAAAAACTTTTGAGTCATTAATTGAGTTTTATATAAAACTTTTCTTTGAGAATTCTCTCAAAAACAAGCTTAAGTTTCGTTATAACTTTTGCGTCGTATCAAATCAAACTTATCAAAAGATTTATTTTTTGTGGCGTTTTTCTATCGAATATCACGAGGGTTGCCAAGGACGGGTTCTTTGGAGGTTCTCTTGAACGAGATTGTTTCTATCGTTGATGAATTGTTGCTAGACCGCGTGATCTAAAGGCGATTATCACACCTATCAATTACTTGTTTCAAAGATCGGGACAAATCAAAGATCTCGTGGGCGGGATCGCATCAGGTGGTATCAGAGCTTTTGGTTTTTGATTTAAGTAAGCGTATCCATTCAATTCTTCGTAGTATTTTCAATACCAATTTTCGTGTAGCGATTTCTACGGATTTGTTGAATTCAAAAAAAAAAATCGCGAATTACTGTTCATTCGCCGGAGTTACTGTTCATCGGAAGCACTGTTCATATCGGAAAGTATTGTTCATTGGAAGTACGGTTCATATCGGAAATTACTGTTCATCGGAAGTACTGTTCATATCAGAAATTACTGTTTATTGCCGAATTTAATTCTCACGGCACTATTCATCCTCCGAGATACTGTTCATCGTTGCTATTCATCCGCCGAAATTATTCACGAACTGTTCACGCCGGAATTACTATTCATCCACCGGAGATACTGTTCACTCGAAAAAAAATTCGGAAAAAAAGAAAAAAAAATTTGAATCGGGTGTTTGTTTGAATTTTAGCGCTTACATTTAGCGTTAAGTTTGTCCTTGTCATTTAGTCACATTCTAGTCAATTTCCATAGTTGCTTGTGTGGTCTAAGTGAGTCGAATTTCAAGCGTCACAGGATTGATCTCATAAGTTTGATACGTGGAAGCCACGAGACTTAAGCGCCCCCTTGAGAATTCTCACTTGAGTGAACATATTTGAGTGGAGTGAATTTTCATTGGAGTGATTTGTGAGGTTTTGTGGTGAGGGAAAAAGACGAGTGCGAGTGAATTTTCATTGGAGTGACTAGTGAGAATTTGTGGTGAGGAAACTTTATTCTTTTATTGTTTTATACTAACCTTTTCTTGCAGGTATAATGGTTGACGATCTTCAATTTCAAACATTGTTAAGGGGGATTGATAGAATATGGGAGAAGGAGCTTAAGCCTTTACATGAAAGGTTGGATATGCTTGAGGGTAGTGCTAATGAGAAGAGACGAGGTAGTAGATTTGGTGGGGATAGAGCATTTCATTTGGATCGTGATGATAGGAGGTGCAAATCGAGTGGTAGGCTGGGAATTGACTCGTGGAAGGAGTTCTTGACATCCGCACGAAGGTCGAGTGAAGAGAAGAAGGTCAAGACTAGACCGAAGTTGGTTTTGAAGCAAGGGTATCAAGGTACATCTAAAATTTCAAATGTTAGTACTTATGATATTCAATGTATTTGGTGTCTAGAGTTTGGGCATGATATTAGCCAATGTACAAAGGAGGAGGTGAATGTACTGGAGTCTAGAGTCGAATGTGAATCTAAGGATGCAGTCGAATGTGGAGTTGAAGTGAGCATTGATGTTGAACCTAAAGTGGAGGTTGAGAGAATTGAGGAGGTTGGTACTCCACTGATTTCTGACTTGAGCATAGAGTGTTGTGCTGTGGAGGGTGAATTCTTAGATGGTGAATTTGCTTCTAATGTGTGTGCTATGGAGGAGAAAGAAGAAAGTAGTAATAATTTGTTGCACGCATGTTATGATTCATCATGTACCTTTATTGATCCATCTATTTCAGTTGTAATTACTGATGATCAACTGCAATTTAATTGTGAGAGTGAAAAAGAATTTAAAATGGCCGAAAGAATGAGTGATCAAAAGAGTGAGATGGCCATAAAAAGGAAAGAAAAAGAAAATGCAAAAGAGGCCAACAGAAAAGAAAAAGAAAATAAATTAAAGGCCCAAAAGAGTGAGTATGAGAGTGATTTAATTTTGTATAAATCTCTCCAAGTACCTTTGTACAAAGATGAGATTTATATACCTAGTGATAATATAGCCGGTTCAATCCCGAGAAGTATTAATTCTTCTTTGCAGGACCTTGGCGCCATCGAGATGAGGAGGCAAGTGAATGTCGAGGATGGATGGGGTCAATGGGTTGATCCACATAACAATCGAGGAGAGGTAAAAATAGTTGTTAATGCAAAAACTATGAGGTATGAGCTACTTCCCCCTATTGATTATGTGAGTTTTAGTTTTCATGGGTTTGATGGAAAATTTGCACTTGTGAGGTATAAGAGATGTGACTTGGATTTAACTTTTATTTCCAGATTTTATGGGTTTGATAATAGTGAGGAACCACATGCTTTAAGTTTAGACATTATTGATTGTGATTCTTCACAAGTTGTCAAAGTAATGGAGTTATGTATTGAGAATATTAGTTGCATGGATAGCGCATGTGACGTGTTTTACGTGTGTGTTCCATATCTAGTTGTTGATAGTGTTGGTAATTGCATGATTGAATGCGGGAATTTTTATGTGCATAGTGAATACAATTTTAAAGAGAATAAATTTTTCATTCAATTTTCGTTGCATATGTTACTTTCTAATGAGGCATATGGTGATGGCTTTGAGAGGTTGATGGTTGGACATAATAATTATTTCATTCATGATGAATATATGTGTAGAGAGAATAAATTATTTGGTCTATATTCATGTCATGATCAACTTGTTCTTGAGACGCATAATTGTGGTTTGATCATTGATATAATTCATGATTATATGTGTTGGTTGCATATAAAGAGGTATATTAAGTTGTGTAGTGAAAGATGCATTGCATATAGGGAAAAGACACTTAAGTTTAATTCTTATGTGTGGCATGAGGTAATTCTTATTCCTAGTGAACTATGGTTGTGCATTTGTGTAGAAATTTTTGTGTTGTTAACTAGGTCTAAGAAGGGGAGGAATTTAATTTTCGTGATGCTTAATGAGATTTTGTTAATGTCATTTTGTGTCATGTATTATTCATCGTATGGAGCAATAGGTGAATACATAGACAGGGCAACCGTGAAGTTGGGATTACAAGAACGGCGGGAGAGGGCCGATGATAGCACCTACGAACTTGGGCTTAGAGGTAAGCATGTTGATAATATCGTCCTTGTTATTACTAACTTGCTTCGTTTTTGTGCAGGGGGGCAAGATTTAAGGACAAATCTTTTTGAAGAAGGGGAGTATGATGTGAATTTGGCCGGGCATGACGTGCTAATGACCGGGCATGACGTGCTAATGGTTGGAAGGAAGTTCAAAGAGGCACTACAAGGAGTGATGAGCAAGGAAGAGGGGCTCGTGATGCATGGGCGTACGTTGGAAAACCAAAAGAACATTATTCAAGCATTGTTGAATCAGGCCGAGCCTACACGGATGTCCACACGGACCTGCACACGGGGGCCGTGCCCATCACAGTCGAGAATGAAGAAAACCGAGCCTACACGGACCTGTACACGGGGTCGGTGTCTTTTGTTTGCTGGAGAATATTTTGGCCGAGTGTACACGGACCCTCATCCGGAGGCCTACACGGGGTCCGTGCCCTTTAGTTTTAGGCGAGAATATTTGTTCCTAAATTAGAGTTTTAATTATTTTGGTAACTAGATTTCATATCTTTTGATTTGGTATCAATATATAGATGAAAATCTATCATTGTAAAAAACTTTTGAGTCATTAATTGAGTTTTATATAAAACTTTTCTTTGAGAATTCTCTCAAAAACAAGCTTAAGTTTCGTTATAACTTTTGCGTCGTATCAAATCAAACTTATCAAAAGATTTATCTTTTGTGGCGTTTTTCTATCGAATATCACGAGGGTTGCCAAGGACGGGTTCTTTGGAGGTTCTCTTGAACGAGATTGTTTCTATCGTTGATGAATTGTTGCTAGACCGCGTGATCTAGAGGCGATTATCACACCTATCAATTACTTGTTTCAAAGATCGGGACAAATCAAAGATCTTGTGGGCGGGATCGCATCAGCTTCCAAATCATCAATTAATTGGTCGGCAGTCGAAGCACAGATGAGCATCCGTCGTGAATTTTCTGAAATGAAATTCTGTTCCACAGCTTTATCAAGAAATGTCAAAAAACTGTCATAATAATTATTGATATTCAACAAGCTCACAGGTTTATTATGGATATTAAGTTGTGCCCAAGAAACAGTGTGAAAAATTTCTTCTAATGTACCAAAACCACCTGGTAGTGCGATAAAAGCATCAGAATTTTCCATCATTTTGGTGATTCTTTCATACATAGAAGAAACTTTTAATTCCTCCCCAATCGTTACACCTGTAATATTTCCTTCAGCTAAAGCTGTAGGAATAATACCCAAAACCTGACTACCTCCAAGATGAGCAGATGTTGAAACAGATCTCATTAACCCAATATTACCTCCCCCATATACCAAGTGAATTTTCTCTCAGCCAATATCTTTCCAAGATTATTCGCTGCTTCTACAAATACTTTATTTTTTTCAGGACTCGACCCACAAAATACACAAATATTTTTCAATATTTGTGCAGAGGATCCAACCATGTTTTTACTTTCTTTTTGGTCTGCGAAAATAGAGAGAAAGATGAGAGATTTTATGGGGGTAATATGTTATCATGACAAAACTATGGGTCATAGCTGTAAGCAGAATAAACAGTAAAAATATAATGACACACATGCATATAAACAGTAGTGTGATTGTGGCTCACAATTTTCCTCTGATTTTAAGTCCAGAAATGGTTTCAACGTCTTATATGAGTCGAGGATATGCTTCCCATCCAATTTTCTTATAAATTGGCAAACAAGATCTTTTTTATTCGGATTCCCAAGACTATGACGCTCATCTTGAAATTGTTTCCATAAACAGAGAAGTTCAATATGCACATGTCCACTAGAATGCGTCTCAAGAGTCAATAAGATGTTATCTAAAGACTCCTTACTCAGCCCATTCTTAATCAAACCAATTTTATCTTCTCTGTTATTGGAAACACATCCTAAAAATCTGCATCGTTTGTCACAAGTCCATCTTGTACACTTATGATAAACCCCTAACCTCTTGGCTCTTCGTTTTTTCGCATATGTGTTTTTTCCTAATACAGGAAAATACCGAATGAGCAATGATTGTGGAACTTTTCCTCCTAATCGGACCTTAGCTTCTATTACAAGACGAATATCTTCTGGAATTCCTTTTTTCATTAGCAATCTCAATCTTTCACACCAACCTGCATAAATTTTCTTATAACATTTTCAGAAACAGAGGGTAAATATTTACAAATTTTTGAGAATTTTCATCCATTTTGAAAAGAAAAGAAATGATTTTTTTTTTAATTTTTGTATCAGCAATTGTGGGAAACTGATTTAACCGACTATGAGAGTCACAGAGTACTGTTATCCGCCGTTTAACCGGGAAAATAAAAAGCTGAAGGAAACCTGAAATAAAAACAAAAAAATTTAAATGCAACATAACAATTTAGGGATCAGAAAGGGAAATAAACTCTTCTTGAAAGATTTCATTTTCTAAAAATGGTTTAAGCCTTTGTCCATTTACTTTAAAAACATCACCATTTTTAGGATTTTCAATATCCACAGCTCCATAAGGATACACATGCTTTACAACATATGGGTCTGTCCATCTTGATCGTAATTTTCCTAGGAATATGTGAAGTCGAGAATTATAAAGCAAAACTTTTTTACCAATCTCAAAAGATTTTCTAAGAATTGTTTTATCATGAAATGATTTGATTTTTGCTTTATAAATCCTTGAATTCTCATACGCATCATTTCTGAGTTCATCAAGTTCATTAAGTTGCAATTTGCGCAATTTATTGCAATCATCCATGCTTGAATTAAAAGTTTTGATTGTCCAATAAGCTTTATGTTCCAATTCCACAGGCAAATGACAATGTTTTCCATAAACCAACCTATAGGGAGACATATTTAATGATGTTTTAAAAGCTGTTGGATATGCCCAAAGTGCATCATTAAGTCGCAGAGACCAATCTTTTCTATTTGAGTTAACAGTTTTTTCCAAAATTTTCTTTATCTCCCTATTAGCTAATTCAACTTGTCAATTTGTTTGAGGATGATAAGGAGTAGTTACTTGGTGAATAATACCATATTTTTTCATTAACGAAGAAAATGGTTTATTAACAAAGTGAGTCCTCCATCACTTATCCTGGCTCGAGGAATTCCAAATCTACTTAAAATATTTTTTTTCAAAAATTTGATGACGATTTTATGATCATTTGTTCGACATGAAATTGCCTCTATCCATTTGGAAACATAATCAACTGCAATTAAAATATACAAGTATTCAAACAATGGTGGAAAAGGTCCCATAAAATCAATTCTCCAACAGTCAAAGATTTCAATTTCAATGATAGGATTCAATGGCATCATGTTTCTTTTTGAAATCACACCCAATTTTTGACAATTTTAACATATCTTGCAGATTTCGTGGGTGTATTTAAACAAAGTGGGCCAATAAAATCCACACTACAAGATTTTTGCAGCCGTTTTCTTTGAAGAAAAATGTCCTCCGCATGCTTCTGAATGACAAAATTTAATGACACTACTTACCTCATTGTCGGGTATGCAACGTCGAAAAATTTGATCTAAACAATACTTGAACAGATACGGATCATCCCAATAAAAGTTTTTTACCTCATTCAAAAATTTTCTTTTATCTTGGAAACTCCATTGCGGTGGCATTTTTCCTGTCACAAGAAAATTTACTGTGTTAGCAAACCAAGGTGTAGTAGTAACTGAAAATAGATGTTCATCAGGAAAATTATTGTTAATTGGTATCATTTCACAAGATGATCCTGTTACTAGTCTCGATAAATGATCGGCTACGACATTCTCGGTTCCTTTTTTATCTTTGATCACAATGTCAAATTCTTGGAGCAACAAAATCCATCGTATCAGTCACGGTTTTGCATCCTGTTTGGTCAACAAATATCTAATAGCAGAATGATCAGTAAACACAATAGTCGTTGATCCAATCAAATAAGAACGACATTTATCTAATGCAAATATTACAACAAATAGTTCTATTTTAGTTGTGGAGTAATTCATTTGAGCATTGTTTAAAGTTCTATTTGCATAATATATCACGTAAGGCTTACCATTTCTTCTTTGACCCAGTACTGCACCGACTGCTAATCACTCGCATCGCACATGATTTCAAATGGTAAAGACCAATCAAGAGGTTGCATGATAGGAGCTGATGTTAAATGTCGAACGATTTTATCAAAAGCATTTTGACATTCTTGAGTCCACTCAAATGCAGTGTCTTTTGTTAAGAGGTTACAAATGGGTTTAGAGATTGAACTAAAGTCCTTTATAAACCACCTATAAAATCCAGCATGTCCCAAAAATGAGCGAATTTCTTTAATGGTTTTTGGAGGGGGTTAATTGGCAATGACATCAATTTTGTCTTTATCAACTTCAATTCCATGAGATGACACGACATGTTCCAAAACAATCCCAGAAGTAATCATGTAATGACATTTTTTCCAATTTAAAATAAGACCTTTTTCCTCGCATCTTTTTAAAACTTTTTCCAAATTTTCAAGACAATTATCAAATGTATTCCTAAAAACAGTTAAATCATCCATGAAAATCTTCAAACAATTTTCAACCATGTCGCTAAAAATGTTTAGCATACATCTTTGAAATGTTGTTGGGGCATTGCATAATCCAAATTGCATCCTTCTAAATGCAAATGTTCCAAAAGGACATGTGAATGTAGTTTTATCTTGATCTTCGAGTGCAATGGGAATTTGATAATAACCTGAATATCCATCAAGAAAACAGTAGTATGGATGACCTGCTACTCTTTCTAAAATCTGATCCAAAAATGGTAATGGAAAATGATCTTTTCTAGTGGCTTCATTTAATTTTCTATTGTAATGTCTGAAAAATCAGTCCACGTAAACCACATGCATGCAAAAATATTTTAATTGCTTAATTGTTTTATTTAATTGCTTTTAAATGCTAGCATGATGTTTACTATATGATTAAATGTATAATTGCATGATTAAATGATTATATGACATGTTTACATGAAATTAAAGATTTTGCACGAATATTCGATAATAGGCAGATGAAATGAGACCGGGGACGACCAAGACAAGAATATGTATTTTTATTTAAATAGTGGTAAGGCTTCCTAATATGATTAAAAAAATGATTTAAATTTTCGAAAAATGTTGGAGTTCGAATTATTTTTCGAATCGAGCTCGATTTTTCCCGGGAAGCCGGTTTTGGGCAAATAAGGAGTTTTAAAATATCAAAAATATTATTTTTGAGAAATTTATTTTATAAACTCTTATGATTTATTTAATTAAGTGTTATTGGGCCCAATTTAATTAATTTAAGTAGGCCCAATTATCCTTAAGCATGCAAGCCCAAAACCAAAGCCCATTAATATGTAATTAAGTTTATAAATAACTAAACCTAGTCTTCAAACCCTCATATTTCAGCCTCCATCAGCCGAGAACACCTTGCACACATTCACAATTTTTTTTAAAATAAGGAGAAGAAAAAGGCTAGGAGTTCTTCGTCGTCCGGTCGTCCAACGTCGCACCCTCGCCGAAGATCGAATAATCGAGCGTTATAAACGCAAAGGCACGTTTCCTAAACTCTTTTAACATCATACAAATCATATTATGCATGATTTAATTGTTTATGCTTGAATAAAATAGGTACTCGATAATTTTTACCGTAAAACGTTTATTTCAAAAGAAATACGTCGTTTTTACGCTTTTATGAAAAACGTTTTTGAATCCAACGATACGCTGCCAAGGTAGGATGTTATATGATTGAAATATAATCAAAACATGATAAAATAAAACAAAAACAAGTTGGAACCGAAGGGGAAGAATTACAGGAGAGGGCCGAGAGTTCTTTTAGAAAAACAGTGTGTGTATACTTGTTGGGGTTCAAGTTGCATGGTGGCTTTGCATGGGGCTTAGGGGTTCGACCAGGTTTGGCTCTTGGGTCCTAAGGGACGTGGGTCAGGGTCAGGAAGGTTCCTATCATGGCTAGGACTCCTTGGTTGCAGCCTAGGTGGAGTCCTTTAAAGCAAGGACTCTCGCGCGATCGGTTGCAGGGGACAGCAGCCAAGGGGGCCTGCTGCTGGGGCTGGGTGGCTCAGGGTAGGTCCATCAGGGTCCAAGGGTCATGGGCATGGGTCGGGCCAAGGGCTGGAGGGGCTGGGCTGGTGGCTGGCTCGAGCGAAGCATGGGATCGTGAGAGCAAAGGTGGCGCGCAGGTTGCTGTTCCACTTCAGGCGGCTCGCGCGCGGGGTGCATGGCTTGGGCTGGTCTGGGTAGGGTCCGAGCATGGTCCAGGGATGGTGAGGGTCGTGTGGGCTCGGTGGTGGCTCGGCTGGAAGGGTCCAGGTTTGGCTAGGAGTTCTTGAGCGTGATTCACCATGTGTGCAGATTTTGGGTTCGAGTTGCAGCATGGTTTGGGCGAGCCAGGGCTAGGTTTAGGGGCTTGGGCTTGGTCAAGAGGGTCCCTAGGTGGTTTGGCTAGGGTTTGGCTCGAGGTGGCTTGGGCGTGGCTCGAGTATTTTGGGAGATGGCTCGGGTGGTTCGATTATGTGTCAATTTCAAAATTTAAAGAACAAAAAATTGAATCTAAGGGTCCACGGGTGTGGCTAATGACTTGCAAGGATAGAATAAATACTAAAAATATTATGTTTAAAATTTGGGACCAAAATAACGAGTTTTGGAATTTTCCGAGAGTTTATCGCCGCGCAAAACGTTAATTAAAGAATTAATTAAAAAGTCTAGTTTTAAGCTTTATTAAATTATGAAAAATTAGGTTTAAGCTTAAACAATTATTATAAGTCTAAGTTTTTAATTTGAAAATTTTATAATAAGGTTTGGTTTAATTCGGGATTAAAACGCGTTAATATGTTCTATTTAAAGATTAAATTAAAAGTCATCGATTTGAGCCAAATAAAAATATAAGAAAATTCTTGTAAGTTTAAATAATTATTTAGAATAATCCCATGTCATTAAATGTGAGCAAAAGATAAATTCGAGAATTTTTACGTACAGGGACAAAACGCTCTTTTTACATTTAGAAAAATACGAAAACGCTTGGCAGCGTCCCGAAGGATAATAATGCTTGTAAAATGATATTTTATGATTTATTATGGTGATTTTGATGATAATATGTATTTTTATGATTTATGATGAAGCTGTGCAATTTATACTGTCTAAAATGTTATTTTTGGAAAGCTGTCTTATTTTATGATTTTTTAAAGAAAAAGAAAAATATTTTGAAGGATGTGAATTGATTGTGACAAAAGATATTATCTATGATATATGATTTTGTGGGGATAACGTGAGGGGAAAAGGCCCCAGAGGGAACCCATCTACGGGAAAAGGCCCCCGAGGGAACCCATTTATGGGAAAAGGCCCAGAGGGAACCTGTCTATGGGAAAAGGCCCCGGGGGAACCCCGACGATCGTATTTCCATGGTGGAGCCTAGTGCACACTCCCATGGGCCATGTGGAGCTAAGATTGCAGTCGACCAAATGATAAAAGCTAGTCACTTTCAATGAACAAACTTCACCCAAAATGATATATGATTGAAAGCTTATGATAAAAAAAATGATTTTTATGATATATGATTTATGTTGATGATTAAAGTTATATTAAAATGATTTTACTATTTATGATTTAATTATGCTTAAATGATTTTTATGTTTTATTTATGTCCAAAAGATTATTTTAAATAAAAATATGATTTTTAAATGCATGTGGATGTATATGTATTATTTGTTGTCCATGTTTTGGACGTGTTGAGTCTTTAGACTCACTAGGTTTGTATGATGCAGAATTTGACGATTTTGGAGGCGGTGACGATTGAGTCAATCGAGTGCAGCAGTATACACCTGAGGGCCTTTATCTTTCCGCACTAGCTAGATAGATTTATGATTTAAAGATTTTGCCAAGGATTTTTATTAGAGATATTTTTATGCTTTATTGCTAGCCGATCTTTTCGAAGGTCGATTTAGGAATTTTGGTTAGCCGATGATTTAGGATTTTATTTTATGCACTTGAGATTTAAATTGATAAATTATTAGGATTCATGATTATGTTAAATTATTTTATTTAGTAATTTAGAATTTATGATTTAAGACTAGAAAAAAAATCGAGGTCGTTTCATCTATGATCAATACACATCCGCCAACTAGATGGGACTCGACTTGTTAACAATTCACCTTTTTCATTTTTTATCACTGTGATGCCAGATTTTTTTGGAACTACTTGTGTTGGGCTTACCCACTTACTTTCAGAAATAGGGTAGATAATCCCAACATCAAGTAGTTTGAGAACTTCAGTTTTCACAACATCTTTCATGTGTGGATTTAATCTCCTTTATGGTTGTTGAGATATTTTTGCATTTTCTTCCAAGTGAATTTTGTGAGTGCAAATTAGTGGATTAATGCCCTTGAGATCTTTTAGTGTCCAACCAATTGCATTTTTATGTCTTTTAAGCATATCAACTAATTTACCTTCTTGATCACTTGCTAGTTTGGAAGAAATTACCACCGGATATGTTTCATCTTCTACAAGAAATGCATACTTCAATTCTTCTAGCAAGGGTTTTAACTCCAATATGGGTGGTTCGTCTTTGTTCTCATATTTTCCCTCAAATTCTTTCTCTGATCCTGGTAACGAGTGATACCTGATAAAATCATTAAGATCAATTTCAATATTTTCTTTAATAGTTTCAATTGAACAAATATCTAATTGATCACGAGTACTCCCTTCTTGAATGTTTTCTTCCACAAGCGTTTCAATAAGATTTCATCTTCACTTTCATCTCCTTTGTCATGTGGTTGCTTACAAAGATTAAAAATATTAAGCTCCAAGGTCATGTTATCAAATGACAACTTCATTATTCCATTCCTGCAATTTATAAGAGCATTAGAAGTTGCTAAAAATGGACGACCCAGAATTACAGGAATTGCATTACAAGCTTCGATAGATTGTGTATCTAAAACTATGAAATCGACAGGATATACAAAGTTATCAACTTGGACAATCACGTCTTCTACCATACCTCTTGGCACTTTAACAGATCTATCGGCAAGTAAAAGTTTTACCGAAGTAGATTTTAACTCGCCTAGATTGAGTTCTTGATAAACTGAATATAGAAGTAAATTAACACTAGCTCCAAGATCAAGCAAGGCTTTCTTAATCTTTTGTTCTTCAATAATACATGAAATAGCAGGATAACCAGGGTCTTTGTATTTCAAAGTATTATTATTTTGAATGATTGCACTTACTTATTCGGCTAAAAATGCTTTCTTTTTCACATTCAATTTTCTTTTCACAGTGGACAAGTCTTTCAAAAATTTGGCATATGATGGTACCTGTTTTATTGCATCTATTAAAGGAATATTAACTTTTACTTGTTTAAAAATATCATATTTATCAGAATTCAAATTTGTTTTTTTTGTATTTTTCAATGCATGAGGGAATGGTGGTGACACTGTCTGTTGAACCTCCTCTTCGCAAGTTATGGGTTCCATTTCCTTACCCTTTGGAGTTGATTTATCATCATCTTCACAAGGGTCAAGAATGGATTTTTCCACAACCTTACCACTTCTAAGGGTAATAAAAGATTTTACCTGATCCATCAATTGAGTTCCAGAAGTTCTAGTTTGTGAATGATGATCCTTGGTATTAGGCTGTGGTTGTGAAGGAGATTTACCTTTTTCATGAACATTAAGTGCAGATGCAAATTTAGCAAGAGTATCTTTCAAATCTGTCATGGTTTGAGCAGTTTGAGTATTGATAGAATCTTGCTTTGCAATGAAAGAATTCAATATATCTTCCAAGTTCCTTTTAGGTGGAGGAACATAGTGTGCATAATTTTGAAAATTTTGTTGATTTTGGAAATGTGGTTGTGAAAATTGTGCAGCATTATCATTCCTCCAACTAAAATTTGGATGATTTCGCCAACCTGGATTGTAATTTTAAGAAAATGGTTCAAAATTGGCCTTTTGAAATTGTTCAAAACATTGACTTGTTCATGGAGACATTCTTTAAAAGAGGGCAAAGTGGGACAATCTTTTGTAGAATGATCACTTGTATCACAGATGTGACACGCAATTTCTTGAACAGATTTTAATTGACCATTTTTTTCAATTCAAGTGCCTCAACTTTTCTTGCGAAAGAGGTATATCTAGCTTGGAGATCATGTTCATCTTTGAGGGTGTACATACCTCCACCAGATGTGGGAGATTGAATCTTGTTTGATGGTTTGATTGTACCTATAGTGTCCCAATTTTGAGCATTTTCAGCTAATGAATCGAGATACTTAATTACCTCGTTTGGATCTTTATCTTCAAATGTTCCATTACACATAAATTCAACCATTTGCCTATCTTTAGGTGTTAAGCCTTCATAAAATTGAGAAACAACTCTCCAAATTTCAAAACCATGATGTGGACAAAGATTTAGCAATTCTTTGTATCTATCCCAATACTGATAAAAATTTTCTCCTTGTTTTTGAGTGAAAGTGATGATTTGCCTTTTGAAAGAATTTGTTCTATGAGATAGAAAAAACTTTTTCAAAAATTGTTGTTGCAATTCATCTCAAGTTCGAATGGATCCCGATCTAAGATTTTGTAGCCAAGTTTTAGCTTTATCTTTTAAAGAAAAAGGAAAAAGCTTAAGTCGAATGGTGTTCATGCTACAATTTAGATCATTATATGTGTTACACACTTGTTCAAACTCTCGTAAATGCATGTATGGATTTTCATAATCTAAGCCATGAAAATTGGGTAAAAGTTTGATAATACCAGGCTTAAAATTGAAATGAGATGCATCAGGGGAAAAACTAGACATGAAGGTATAATAGTACGTATAGGATTCATGTGATCGCTAAGTGTTCTTCGTCTATTATGATCATGTTGAGATTGAATTTCATCTTCATTTTCTTGGATGGGTTCTTCCGCCATGTTTTGTAAAAATAAAGGGTTATTTCGAATGAGTCGACCACTAAGTGTACGTGACCAAATGCTCATGAAAATGCAAATGCAAAAGAATAAAAACACACAAAAGCAATAAAAATTCAAATAAAGAAAAATAAACTATAAAGAAAATTAAATAGACTTGGAATTAAATTATACTTCCCCGGCAACGGCGCCAAAAACTTGTTGCAAATTTGATTCTTGCACTCCCAAGAGCAGGTTGTCCACAAGTACTATAATTCGGTGAGTTCGAATATCGTATCCACAGGGAAGTTAAAGTAATTACAAGTCACTACAATATCTTTTTGTTTTTTTTCTTTTAATGGTTTGAATCTTTAATTGGTAATTTTTAATTGTTCAAATTTTAATTTAAGTAGTTGAGATTAAAGGATCCACTCTTGGTATTTTAATAAAGTTATCATTAATGAACATTATTGAAATCCACTTAATAAAATGGTTCCAATATATATTAAATAATCATATTTATATTATGTTATATATTATTATCTTATAAGTATTTAATATATACCAAAACTTTTAAATGTTGTCAAGTATTTATTGTGCTATATATATTTGTAAACATTAAATCAAGGTTCCCACTTTAAATGGTTGGAAAAACTAAATAAACATTTAAATGGTACCAAGAAATTAATATTATGATATATTCATATATAATAAATCAAGGCATCCACTTTAAATGGTTGGTAATACCAAACTAACATTTAAATGGTTGCAAGAATTTAGTGTAATATATAGCAACAATAAATCAAAACTCCCACTTATAAGTAGGGTATAATAATACTTAAAGAAATAAAAATAACATAAACAATAAATAATGATTAAATAATATAAAACATAGATTCTTACCTTTTAATAACCTTATTATCACGCCAAGAGTTTCACCTTTTCATCTTGACTTGGGAAAGTTAGCTACTCATTATTCAAAGTGTAAAACTTTGAATATGAATTTAACATGCTAATTATATTTAAATGAAGAAATAAAGGAAAAACAAAGAGAGAATTATTATGAACTCAAAGGTTTGTTCATAAAATGAGGGATATCTGAATACATTACAATGCACCCCTATTTATAGCCAAATTTGAGGAGACAACCACAAATAAAATATTATTTTTTACACATAAATCTTCATTGGTGTTCCAAGAAATTAATATTTTAATACACATCACTTTTGAAAATCTTCCCATCCGAATTTTCTTCTCCTTATAAAGCAAAACATGTAGATATCTGAGTTGTTCGAATTGTGGTATTTTTTTTAACCATTTGACCAAGTAATTTGAGAGATATGGTCAAAATGCTAGAGCATGGTAAAACTGCCACTTCTTTGATAACTTTATTTGTTGCTTAATTTGATCCCACTTGTGAGAAGATTTTTATCTCATGCTTGCAACCAATATTGTAGATATTAACATCAACTTTCTACAGGTCCAAGAATCATCTTAATCCCATTTGCAACGCCAATGTTATTCTTGTTTTATCGAACCTGTAAAAATTGTTAAAACTTATAATTACACAACAACTTATATTTTATAAAATTTATTATAAAACATATAATATTTAAATATTTAATAAAACCAAAACTAGGCACAAAAAACGTAGGGTCATGCAATTACAGATTTCTCGGCCAGCATAGGTGCTTGCTTGGGAGGCTTCGGTTCGAGTCTAGGGGCCTGGTCCATGGGTTCAAGAGGGAGTCCTAAGGGGTTGGTCAGGGTTTGGACCAACATGGTTCGAGGTTGGCTCGAGAAAATCGAAAGATGGCTCGGGGTGCACTTTCAAGGGTCAAGTTTGGGTTCTTTTTGAATTAAAGTAAATCGAAACACGGCTCACGGGGGTCGAGTCATAGTTCACAAGGGCTAAAAGAATATAAAAAGAATAAATTTTGATTTGAGGAATTTTATATTAAAGTTTGGGATTTTTCGGGATTAAAACGCCTTCAAAACGACTAATTACGAGTTAATTAAAAAGCCTATTATTTAAGCTAAATAAAATTATGGAAATTTTAATTTAGACTTAAATAATTATTTGGGACATGTTATAGTCAATGAAATTAAGAAAAAGTAAAAAACGTGAGAATTTACGTCCAGGGGTAAAACGGTCTTTTTACACCTAAAATTAGTAAACGTCATGACAATGCTCTAAATACTGTTTTATAAGATAATATGATTATTTCACATGTTTATGAAATTTTACACGTTAAAATATGATTTTTAAATGTTTATGATTTTTTTTATTTAATTATGGAAATATGGAGATTTAAAAGACATGTTGCATGCTTGGTTTCAAAATAAAACGATATTATGATGCATGTTTTTATTAAGTGATGGAAATATGACATGTTGAAGGAAGTGAAGGGATTGTGACTAAATTCGTTGATATGTTGGAAATATCGTGAGGGTTATGGTCCCAGTGGGAGCCTGACGATCGTGTTTCCTTGGATACGGAAATGAATACGAATACGAATATGTTAATACATTGGCCAAGGCCCAGTTGACCGGTGAGAGTGTCACTGGTGTCCCTGCCGCCTAGTTCTGTGGTTTTCTCTAGATGGATCTGTCGCCCAATACGATTAAGAATACGAGTCAGAATCACTATCTGAATTCAACAAACACGAATATGAATATGTTAATATATATACGAATATTTTGATATGAAAATGTTTAAGTTTAAAGTTATGCATTGTTAGGAAAATGTTATTTTAAGTACAAGTATTTTTCACTGTTGTATGTGAACTGTATTACGTATTACTTGTTATCAAGGATATGATGTGTTGAGTCTTTAGACTCACTAGGTGTGTTGATGCAGGTGAGTTTGATGGAGGTCTTGATAGATGACCTGACTGGACTGAAGGTGCACACAACCAGAGGACCATCATTTCTATTTTCCGCATTTAAATTTATGAATTACATTAAAGATTTTATGACTATTTAATTATGTTTTGAGAAATTTTGAGAGGTTTAGTATGGGCTACACTTTTCAACATTTAGTACCTTTTAGGTTTGGTAAAACTATTAACGATTTCATGTTTTGACTATTTACTTTGGATTTTCAATTACTAGTTTGATGTTTTATTTTAAAATGGTGCAAGGTATTTACAAAGTATTTATATATGTATATGTAATGGCCGAAATTATGAGAGCTAAAAAAAAATTTCTAGTACTTTTCAAGAAAACGATTAAGCAGACGTTTCAATTGGTATCAGAGCAATGGTTCTGTAAAGGGTTGTGCCACCATCAGCGCCGGGAAGATCAGTCGTCAAGCCTCAATTTGTAAGTCTTACATGCTTTATATGATTTGTTATGATGTTACCTGTATGATGACATGAATAATATGTTTACGATACATGTTTACTAGGTTTATGAGTATATATGTTTTGCATGCTTAAATTGCTAAATGAATAAGGATATGTCACATGATTAGAAAACTTAGATTCAAATACATGTTGGTTACATTAGAATTTGGAAAACATTCAGATAAAATGCCTCCTAGACGTGCCCCTGTTAATGAGAACCAAGCAAAGAACAGTGTGAACCGTCAAGGGAATGCACCCCACCACCTCCTCCAGGGGATGCTGCTAATCGTGCTTTAGAAGGGATGGCTCGTCTTTTCGAGCAGCAGTTACAGCAACAACAGTTACAGCAGTAGTTACAGTAGGCACCTAGGCCACAACATGATATATATGATCAGTTCCGGAGGCTAGGGCCGAAGGAATTTTCTGGCACTACCGATCCTTTTGCTGCTGAGGGTTGGATTCATTCACTCGAGCTACACTTTCGCTATCTGGATATGGGAGATGCTGATCGTGTGAGGTGTACCACTTATCTGTTCAGGGACGACGCTTCTTTATGGTGGGAAAGAGCCGAGCATGGTGTTAACCTTGCTACACTTACTTGGGCTCAATTCAAAACGATATTCTACGAGAAATATTTTACTGCTGATGTCTGACGGCGATTAAAGAGGGAATTTATGACTCTCCGTCAGGAAGACGTTACGTTACTGTTGCTGAATTTGTGAAGAGATTTGATAGGGGTTGTCACTTTGTGCCCCTTATTTCCAGGGATGCTGAAGAGAAGCTGAGACACTTCATGGATGGTCTACGACCCGCTATAAGGAAAAATATTAAGATGTGCGTCCTTTGGATTATGCTACTGCTATCACTTATGCATTCCAGTCTGAGCAATCCTTGAAGGACATCGAGTTTGAGTTACAGCGCAAAAGTCAGCAACATCAGAATAATAATCAACCAAACAAGAAGCAATATGCGGGTCATCCTAGACCTCAAGGGCCTCAAAAGCCCCAAGGTCAAGTCAAGAAAAAAGCACCACAAAAGCCTCCACCTGCAGCACCAAAACCTGTAGAATGACAACCATGTAAGAAGTGAAATCGACTACACTATGGACCATGTGTTTGGGGTACTACTAAGTGTTTCATATGCAAGGAAGAAGGGCAGAAAGCAACTGATTGCCCAAAGAAGAATGCACCTACAATGGGACGACCATATGTTATGAATGCCAGAGGAGGCAGACACGACTCTTATTATGGGTAACCTAGTCATTTAACATTTTTATATTGCCTATTATTGCATGAAATGTTAAACTGGTTATTAGAATGGAATTGGGAACAAAATTTAACCTAGTGGAAATTAGGTTGCATGTTCTACCCTAGTTGGAATTTAAGATATGATTTTGGAACCATAGGAATTGGTATTGAAATTTAGTGCCTTAGTTTATTTGAAGGATTGTAATATTCCAATAAAAGTTTTAGTGCCAAAATTATAGGAAAATCATAATTAAGAAATTATTGGGGTTTCTAAATTTATAAAGGGGGTCAATGTGCAATTTTCGATAATTATAAGGATCAAAATGCAATTAACCAAAATTTAAAGGATCTAAATGCAATTTCCGAATTCTTAAGGACAAAAATCCAATTTTTGAAATTTATGGATTAAAATAGTAATTTTCGAAAAAATATAAGGGTTAAATTGCAGTAATATCGAAAAATTTGGCACTAAAATGCAAATTTCGAAAAATTGAAAGGCTAAAAGGCAATTTTTCAAGAAATGCTTAAATTCAAACGCGCAATCTTCACATAACTTTGGGAAATTAATGATAGAAATTCTTTAAGCTTCAAACACGAAAAGATCTAAAAAAACGTTTTCGCCGCATGGAGGATTATCATTCAAGGGGTAGCTACCTATGCTTTGCTAGATTCAGGAGCTATACATTCTTTCATATCTGAAACCTTCATCAAAAGACTGAATATTACTCCTCAAGATATGGGATTGGGTTTCAAGGTTTTTATTCCTTCCGGTGATCAAATGCTCACGTCTAAAATTGTCAAGAATCTGGAGCTTCGTTTATTCAAAGATGGGGTTCGGGCAGATCTTATTGTGCTTCCTATGCCTGAATTCGATATTATACTTGGGATGGATTGGTTATCAGCGAATGGAGCTTTGATTGATTTTCGTCAGAGAACAGTGTCTATTCGACAGCCTAGTGGTAAATCTTTTGTCTTTGAGGCGGGCGAGAAACAAGCAAATGCCGCACATTATCTCTTGTCTATGTGCAAGGAAGCTTATTAGCATGGATGCCAAACTTTTCTAGCATGTGTCACTACTGCACATGCTCCTATCAGTCAGAAATTGAGGATGTTGATATTGTCAGAGATTTCCATAGTGTCTTTCCCGAAGACATTTCTGGTATTCCACCGATCGTGAAGTTGAATTCTCTATTGATCTAATGTCGGGCACTGTTCCTATATCCAAAGCGCCTATCGTAAATCACCTGCTGAAATGAAAGAATTAAAAGATCAAATCCAAGAATTTCTTGACAAGGGTTTTATTCGCCCTAGTTATTCTTAATGGGGCGCACCGGTATTTTTGTGAAGAAGAAAGATGGTAGTATGCGTCTTTGCATTGATTATCGAGAGCTTAATAGGGTCACTATCAAGAATAAGTATCCACTGCCAAGAATTGAAGATTTATTTGATCAGTTGCAAGGAGCATCGATATTTTCTAATATTGATCTGCGATTTAGATACCATCAATTGAAAGTAAAAGAGACAGATCTTCACAAGACAGCATTTCGCACGAGATATGGGCACTATGAGTTTATGGTAATGCCATTTGGGTTGACCAATGTGCCAGTGATCTTCATGGATCTCAAGAATCGCGTATTTAAGCCGTATCTGGATCAGTTTATTATAGTCTTCATTGATGATATATTGATCTATTCGAGGAATAAGAAGGAGCATAGTCGTCATTTGAGGACAGCACTGCAAATACTGCAAGATAGGAAGCTTTATGCAAAATTCAGCAAGTGTGAGTTTTGGCTTGATATAATGGCTTTCTTAGGCCACATCATTTCTAGTGACGGCGTTAAAGTTGATCCGATTAAAGTGGAGGCAGTGAAAGAGTGGCCAGTACCGAAGAGTGTTACCGAGATTCGCAGTTTCTTGGGACTAGCTGGCTATTATCGCAAGTTCATCAAGGGATTCTCATCTATTGCAGTACCTTTGACATCCTTGACTAAGAAAATTGCAAATTTTATATGGGGATCCGAGGGCCAAAACATTTTTGATAAATTGAAGCAAGCCTTGATATCAGCGCCAGTGTTGTCTATGTCATCAGGGCAAGGAGAGTATGTTCTTTATACCGACGCTTCTAAACTTGGTTTAGGCGCAGTTCTGATGCAAAATGACCGAGTTATAGCCTATGCGTCGAGACAGTTGAAAATCCATGAAAAAAAATACCCCACTCATGATCTTGAGCTTGCAGCAGTAGTTTTTGCATTGAAGATTTGGAGACACTACCTTTATGGGGAGAAGTGCAAAATATTCACCGATCATAAAAGTTTAAAATAATTCTTAACCCAAAAGGAATTAACTATGAGACAGCGAAGATGGCTTGAGTTAGTTAAGAACTACGACTGTGAGATTAGCTATCATCCGAGAAAAGCTAATGTTGTGGCAGACGTATTGAGTAGAAAAGCAGCAATTATCACTCAATTATCACTCCAAAGACCGTTGTAGTCCGAGATACAGCGATTTGAGCTTACAGTCTATTATAGGGGCGAGGCCCCTAATCTTGCCACATTATCAGTACAGTCGACTTTGAGGGAAATAATTTGTGATGGAAAGTCTACTGATGAGCAGTTACAAAAGTGGAGAGCTAGAGATGAAGCTAAGGGCCGGAAGTTATATTCTGAGGTGGATGGTATAGTTTGATACCGAGATTGTTTATGGGTTCCTAGTGATGACTCTTTGAGAGATCTCATTATGAAGGAATCTCATATCACACCATATTCCATTCATTCGGGGAGCACGAAGATGTACAAAAATTTGCAGTTATTGTATTGGTGGCCAGACATGAAGAGGGACATTTTGAGGTTTGTATCCGAGTGTTTGACTTGTCAGCAAGTTAAAGCAGAGCATTAAAGGCCAGTGGGAAAACTTAAGCAACTTCCTATCCCCGAGTGGAAATGGGAAAACATCACTATGGACTTTGTTGTGGGATTGCCAAAGACTATTAAGGGACTCAATGCTATATGGATGATAGTTGATCGTCTTACGAAATCAGCGTATTTTCTACCTATCAAGACGACCTTCGCCATGATTCAGTATGCAGAGTTATATATTCGAGAGATAGTTCGTCTGCATGGGATTCCTATATCTATTATTTCTGACAGAGATCCGAGATTCACGTCATATTTTGGAAGAGTCTGCATGCAGCGATGGGGGACCAAGTTATTGTTCAGTATATATAGGCATTCCATCCTCAAACAGATGGTCAGTCCGAAAGAGTTATACAAATTTTTGAAGATCTACTGCCAGCATGTGTTATTGATTTCCAAGGCAGTTAAGAACCAAAATTACCTCTAGTGGAGTTCACCTACAATAATAGCTACCAATCATCAATCGAAATTGCTCCTTTTGAGGCACTTTATAGAAGAAAAATGTAGATCTCCTATTCATTGGGACGAGGTTGGGGAAAGAAGGGAAAATTGGTCCAGATGTGATTGAAGAGACTACCGAACTTGTAGACCAAAATCCGTGAGAGAACGAGAACTTGCACAAAGTAGAGACAGAAAAGTTATGCAGACAGAGACAAAGGGACCTTAGATTTTGCAGTGGACGACCATGTATTTGTGAAAATAGCACCTATGAAAGGTGTTATGCGCTTTGGCAAGAAATGCAAGCTTAGTCCGAGATTTATTGGTCCATTTGAGATATTGGAGAGGATTGGGACACTAACTTATAGAGTGGCATTGCCACCAATGCTTTCTGGAGTTCACAATCTGTTCTATATTTCGATGCTGCGGAAGTACATGTCAAATCCATCACATGTACTAAATTATGAACCACTTCAATTAACTCCAAATATGTCATATGAAGAAAGACCTGTCCAAATATTGGGAAGGCAAGAAAGAAGACTCCGAAACAAAAGTCATTCCAATGGTCAAGGTCAAGTGGCTGAATCACTCGGAAGAAGAAGCTACTTGGGAAACCGAGAAGGATTTGAGGAGTCGTTATCCAGAATTATTCGGTAAGATCTAATTTCGAGGAAGAAATTTTATTTAAGGGGGGAGGAATTGTAAGGTCCAAAAATAAGACGACGTAATCCAACTTCATGCAAATCTAGGGAATATGAAAAATGAGTAATTAATTGATTATGTGACATGCACGATTATATGTTAATAGGACTTCATCGTCATTATACATAACTGTATTTTTTAAAGGGATATTCAAGTTGCGATCTAGGAACGGAGACCGAGGGCTGAAAAACGTAAAATGTTTTATTAAATAATTAGTTTTTTATTGTTTAAAATATGATTGATGGTTTTTCATATTTTGAAAATAAGGAGTTTGAGGTGATTTTATACGCCGGGAAGAAAATTTTATCGGTGTTGGTTTTTCAACAAAAATACGAATTTTTTGGCAACTCGGCTATTAAATTCACAAACTTATGTAAACAAAACTATTTTAAAATTTCAATTAAATTCTAATTAAGACTATTGGGCCTAATTGGTAGGCTTATTAGGCCTAAGCCTTGATTAGTAAATTAATTAGTATATAATATATTAAAACCTACCCTTAATCTCACACAATCACACGCCACTTTCTGAATTTTCCTCCAAAAGACACGAAACCACACACATCAATTGAAGAGAATTTTGAAAGCTCAAGGAAAAAGTTCAAGCCAAGGTCTTGCCCTTTTCTTCGTAGTCGTCAACAAGAATTCGTGCATTTAAAATGCAAAGGAACACATATTTCTGTCCTTCAAACATCATCACACCATAATATTTTTTCAAGCATGCTTTTTAAGGAAAAACATGGCACACACACTGAATTTTCGAAACTACATGTACATGAGTTCTAACCTTGGATTTTTGTTTCCAAATTCATGTTTTAATTGTGGTAAGGAGACTGCCATGATATAGGTTATGTTCAAGCATTGTTTTACATGAGTTTAGAGCCTTAGATTATCACCAAAAGACTGCACATGATCAAGGGATACAAGCTGGTACACGGTTCTGTCATGGTGAGTTGTGGGGCTAGGTTTTGATCATGTGGGCTTGGCTTGGTTTCAGGGTTAGCCAGGGCCGTAGGTGAGTCAAGGGAAGGGTCCTAGCCATGCTAGGACTCCAGTAAGTTGGCTGGGAGGAGTCCTTGCCAACAAGGACTCTCCTCCCCGAGAACTTATCAAGCCATGCACAGAAGTTCGCAGGCTTCTATGGGTTAAGGGGCTCGGTCCAGGGCTCATGGACTGGGCTAGGGCGAGTCATAAGGGTCCTAGGTGAGTGCACAACATGATGGTTCAGGGGTGGCTCGGTCGGTTAGGGTCCTAGGCACCAAAAACGTAGGGTCATGCAATTACAGATTTCTCGGCAAGCTTAGGTGCTTGCTTGGGGGCTTCGGTTCGAGTCTAGGGGCCTGGTCCGTGGGTTTCAAGGGTTCAAGAGGTAGTCCTAAGGGTTGGTCAGGGTCTGGACCAACATGGTTCGAGGGTGGCTCGAGAAAATCAAAAGGTGGCTCGGGTGCACTTTCAAGGGTCAAGTTTGGGTTCTTTTTGAATTAAAATAAATCGAAACACGGTGTAGTGCCCAAATTCAGTACACGTATAACCCATGCATTTGTTTAATCATTAAAGCATTTTAATTAATTTTAAAACGAGTCTTAGTATTGCATGATTTATTTAAATGCATTATTTTAATTATTCATGTTTATGAGATGCACGTTAGAATGTTTTTCAAGTTTCATATTTCAGGCGATTATTCGAGGCGGGATCGATGAAGAGACCGGTGACGATTTTGGAAATTTTATGCGGTATTTTATTTTAAGTCAGGAATGGGGTGTTTTAAATAATTTATTGAGTTTTAGCATTTTTAAGCTTAAATCACTTATTTAGTAATTTTGAGAGTTTAAAACTTTTAAACTTTTTATTGTGTGGGTGTTATTTTAATTAATGAGCTATTTAAAATTAATGTGTATTTTACTTTAATTCGGGGAGAATTAGCATTTTTAAATTAGCATGTTAATTATTGAATTAAGCATAATTATCTCCCCTTAATTACCTAATGCACGCACACACACCACTAACACACACTAGACACGTAAACACACAACACACACATGTTTTATTTTTCAGAATTGTTTTAAGAGAAAATACTAGGGTTCCTGAGTATAAGCAGCGCAC